>NC_066840.1:22173053-22473053 GCF_001640805.2 Lates calcarifer | reverse complement strand
GTTTCGTCATGATCAGTGTTACACGTCCCTGCCGTAAGAGCGCTGGGAGGGGGGCGACTTTTGCACGTCTTTATCGTAAAAATGTTTGTCCATTGTACAGATGCCCCGGAGTTGAACTCTTAGGGAGAGTAAACAGAGGAGGGAATGGCTTCGCAGGCCTTTCCTTCTCTTTCAGCTGCACTAATGATGTTGTGCTGGACCACAGCTGTTTCTTCGTAGCAGGTGTGCAAGTGGGAGCCACAGCAGACTGCACTCGGCCCGGATCGGAGGAATGCCAAAAACAAGACGGAAGGAGAGGAGACGGGGTGCATAGCAAGGCGGAGAAACGAATATCCATACAAGATACAGCTCCCTGAGCTCCCAGAAAGCTGGATACAATATTCAATTGAGAATTTCCCCTCAACACCTGGCCACCGGCATAAGTAGGATATTGATGTGGGTCCCATGCCAGAGCCCCACAGCTTGACTCATTTGAAATCCTCTGGCGATTTCATGCGGTATTTAGCCGAAATGCTTGGACAAGAACTCGTCTGGAATTCTTTCCTGAGACGGGGGGACATAGCCAGCACGTCTTGAATGTGTCGCTCCGCTGGTCTGGGACATGAGGATAGGAATGGCCCCGAGATCATTTCCTGTTTGGAACTCTACCGGATTCAGGAGCAGAGAGGGGAAAATATGCACAGAATATTTGCTGTGTAGATTGGAGGAGATCACTGTGGAGATTACTACAAGGCTTTTGTAAGACCGTATCATACTGTACTAGGTGTAGATTTGATATTTTTATGAAATTCATGAGGAGTTTTCTGTTTAAACTGACATGAAAAGCTCAGATCTGTATAATCAAGAGCTACAATACAGATATTATGTAATCACAGAGATTCAATCATCTACTTTTTCATGCTGAAATTCAAGCTGATTGCAGGAAAAGTGAAATATAATTGATGACATATGAACCTTAATCAAAACAAAAACCTCAATCTGTGAGTGATAAAACAGCTCCCTCAATATTTGCCTAAAAAGATACAGAAGCAGGAGGTCCTGGTGAGTCTACTGACTGCAGCATGTACAATATGCACACTGCTGTGGGTCTCATTCAGACTCATGCCATTTCTTACTCCTCCCCTCTTTCGATCCAGTCTGATACTTTCCACTCTATCTTGTCTAATAAAGCAGTAAAAGTGTAAAAAATAAATCTTTGGATATTGCTTTCGGGTAGGAAGTGAGACCAGAGTGAGACCTCTGTTCTCCCTCAACTAGCGCCTCTAGCTAATATTAAAGCCGAGGCCATACGTGGTAAATATTAGCTTTTCTCTCCCGTGTTGTCAGTGTGTGCTTTTCCACACACACACAGAACAAAGGTCTGCCATATTGCACACCCACCTGGGAACTCAGATGGGACAGAGTGGAGGTAGGTGTTCATTGCTTAACAGTGGTGGCTTTTCATTGTGTGACTTATGATTATGCAGTTGAAAGGCCCCCTCAGACCGGATGTGTGATGTTGATAATGGGAACAGGAGGCTCATTCTGTTGCTGCTGTGGATGAAACTGGCAGATAAATGCTTTAAAGTGAAAATCTGCAAGGTTCTAATCTTTTCAATGTTCTCTCAGAATGCGCTTCTCAGCACTCACTGCTGGTGTGCCGCTGCTGTGTTGTGTTTTTTCTTTGACTTAACCAACATTTCACCAAATACTATGTGGGGAGGAGTGCATTAAACCCTCCCTCCTGACAAACCACTAGCAGTCACAGATGCAGCAATTTCTCACCCATAAATTTGGCTGTTGGTGTTTTTTACAATGCTCAACTAAGCCAGAGGTAAAATAAGACCGGGGTTTGCTTGGAACAAGAGTGTCGTCCAACCATGTCCTGGGGATAAAGTGTTATAGAGAGGAGCAAGGCAATTAGAATAATGGTGCTCACTTTCAGACTTTCAGTCGTATATACAAATGAAAAACATATTGGGAAAGTTCAAATCTTACATACTTTCCACCTCTGCACTTCTTGTTCAACACTCCTGAAGTGGGCATGCTTGATCAGACTGTCTGCTTCAGAAAGTTACAAAAATTGTAAGACATTAGCATGACCCGACAGCTGAATGAGGTTAGGGCAAATACGATCCATTCACCCATTAGCTATACCACTTATCCTTTGAGGGGGGGAGCCGATCCTAGCTGACATAAGGCAAGAGGTGGGGTACACCCTGGACAGACTGCAAGCGACTGTCACATTCACATCTAAGGGCAATTTGGAGGAAACCCATGCAGGCACAGGGAAAACATGCAAACTCCACCACGATGTCACCCTAAGTTGAAGACCACATGAGCGCAAATTCCCTGAGCAGCGAGTCCCCCGGCTGGACCGTCAGCAGGAGCTTTGGGTTTTCTGTTCCCCACATTTCTGGTCTGTCTCACTACCAAATAAAGACATAAAATGCCTGAAAAATAAATTCCAAAAAATTGATAGACACAGTCCCCCAAAATTCCATGATGGAATGGTGAGAGGTTTGTTTCAGACTCACAAGCGTTTCATTTGAAGCATTTCAATGCCTGTATTGCTACTGGGAATCGAACTGCAGGTGTTGATCATGTTTGCTCATGTTATTTGCCAGACTCAGTGGACAGTGATGTTGCAATGTCTGATGAATTCAGTGAGTAAAATTTCTTTTTAACCAGTAGGAATGTTGGTCAAAGCTTTGTTTAAAAAAAGTAATTTTCCACAAAGTAAAAATGTAAAGTGCGACTATACTTCTTATTACACACCAGTAAATTTAGAAGTGCTTTGCTGACATTAGCTTCAGCCCAGTTTTGTGCCCCTCTTCCAGCTCTTGCCACACATACGCATACATGCATGCCCACAAACACATAAAATAGTGTTCCCTGTCTACTCAGGTGTTTTACTTACCTACCTGAAACGCTTTGGCTTGGAATACAGGGAGAGCTCAGTTAAGAGTTTTTTTTTTCCAGCTGAAAACGTAAACTCAAATCTCAAAGAAATGGAGACACTTTCCTTAACCAAAGATTTTTTACATTAAGCAGAACGCACTCTGCGTATGCAGGGTGAGCATTCATCGCTCAGGTGTTAGCAAACAAACTGTCCCAGCATGCTCCTTGGCTCGGAGCATAGGAAAGGTCAGAAGTCAGTTCCTAAAATGAGCCAAATACCAGCAGCAGAGGCCCTATCAGACTGGCAGGGCCTCTCCCCCTCCTCCTCTTCCCCCAACCACCTTCTCCAATGCCCCCCCTCCTCCTCCCACTTCCTCCCCACCTCCTTCTCTTCCCTCTTTGGCCTGCCAGTGTGGTTTGCCTTGGCTGACTGATAATAAGAGACACAAAAATCCTCTTATCCCCCCCCCCTTCTTTTCTCTCTGCTGAAATGAGTCACTTCCTTGCCAGGGTCTCGGTTGCTGGACCGCCGCCAGGAGATACCCTGCTATTTATTGCCCCGTTTCCACCCCAGAAGAGGGGAGCCTGGGAAGGCATTTTCAGAGAAGTCTACACACACACACACACACACACCGAAACTCTCACCACGCACCCACACACATACAAATCCACCAACACATCCACACAAAGAAATACACACAGAGAAAAGCCAAGCATGCTCAGACACACACACACACACACACACACACACACACACACTTCCTGGCCTGGTTTTAAGCATCCGACAGGACCCAGAACACGTTCTCCTTGGATTCCACGATTGATGTTTGCGTTCCTCCCCTGAGCTGCTAGCCTGCCTGCCTGCCTTTAAGGTCTCCGTTTTCCGTGACGTCCCACCGGGAGTCGGGGAGATTTATGTCCCTTTCCCGGCATTTTTCAGAGGGAAACAGCCTCGCTTTTTCTGACCACACATGCAACGTACAAACACAGGCCTGTGAGGAGGCATACAAACAGTCTCTCATGATAAAAACAGATAGGGCTAGAGCTATAGCATGGCTGCAGCCAGCTGAAAGTATGCATAATTTTTAACACAGATGTTTTGTGCACAGAGGCTATCTTTCATATCAGATATGCATGAAGTCATTGATACAACAGTGGAAGAAATCTGCAGCTGTGCACAAGTTTAAATTTAGTTTTCATACAAAGTGTTGAATTCCTGCACATACATGAAACATGCTAACCTGGGGTCAATTCATCTTTTCATGCAGAGTTTTGCAGCACACTCATGCACACACATACTCAGATACGCATGCACTTAACCCTCAGTCACATACAACCACACACACACACACACACACACCAAGTCTCACACACAGGATCCTTGTGAATCCAAAACATTCCTTTCAGCTCAAGTTCAGGCACATCCCCCTAATAGAGGGGTTTGCACTTTTATTCATGGGCCCTTCTTTGGAATATGGCTGCTTTATAACTATCAGCCTAGTGCTTGTTGGGCCTTTTTTTCACTACACTACATTGTCCTTCCAGCATTGCTTTGGAACGCAGAGGATTGTGATTTAAATGGCTTTTGAGTACTCCTAATCCACCGGAGGCACATAAGTCACACAAAGGTAGCTCCGAATGGCTGGGCGAATTCCACCGAGCAAAGAGGAAGTCTTAAATCCCAAGCTTCACTTAAATACCACGGAGGTGACTTATTAATGGAATGATTTTGACTTGTGTGTATAGATGGCCCTTGATCGAGTGTGATCGGCTCAGGTGGCTGGAAATAACACTAATACAGCATGACAAAGGATGTGGACAAATAGAAATTCTTTGGTTCTCTTTGCTATTGTCTGTGGTGAAAGAGAAGGAAAAGGTGTTTCCAGTAGAGGCAGAAAAGGCCTCTTTGGAGGGACAAAGAGACACAGACATGTGTGCACACATCCAGGCACTTAAATATTAAAGATTTCAATCAGATTCACTTGTGTACATTTTAAAAAGAGATTACATCCTCGGCTTTGTTAGCTTTAAAGCTGAGTCAATCTTTAGTTGATTTTTAAATCGATATTCAAATAACTTACGTCTTCATTTTTGTCAAACTGAGCAAAGCTTGTGATAGTTTTTGTAGTGAAACATTGTCATAGGTATTACACACACTTAAACACTCACAGACACACAACTATTTAACACTGAGGGAAGTTACAGCTACTCACAAAACTTCAGTTTCAAAAACTGTTGTGTTATTACATTTTGTCATTCTGATGTGGATGACAGCACAGGGCAGCGGTTTAAAATACAAAATCTAACATAATTCTAACATGTAGCAGATATATGAAAAAGTGGCTTCAGTACATCTAAACTACAGATGCATTCATTGTAGAAGTTTAATAACTCTGCATCACCTATGCACTTTTTGTTCTAATGAAGGTAAAGAGAAGAAATGAGATGAAAATGTTCTTCATAGAAATACAGCACAGACTTTGCAGAGGGACTGGGCTGAATGAACACGACCATGCTTCAAAAACACTGAGCAAAATGCGATGTTGCTTCCAGCCACTTGTCAGTAAGCTCTTTGTGCTGCACTGCACAGACCTGTTTCAGAAAGCATTTGCAAAAAAACTCTTTTACACGGCTTGTTTTAGCCTCCTCAGGTGCCAGATGGGTGGGGTTTGCAACAAACAGCGAGGACAATGCACCGACTGTCGGGAGGATTTTACAATATAACGAAAGCATTTGAAACTTGATGACTCGTTTACATGATTGACAGATGAGCTGACAATATCTGAACCGTCCTATAGGATAAACTACACCCAAAAAAGAAATGGTTTGCTGATGCATTGTAAACAAACATCTAAATTTAGCTCCATTCCAGATCACACCTCCTTTCTCCTGGAGGCTAAAGCTCTCAACAGATACAAAACTCTGGGTTGTATCTTTAGAGGAAACAAGCTCTTGCAGCTTATATGACTCAACTGAAATGCTTTGACCTGTTCTGGGGCCTCAGGTATTTATTGTGCATTGATCAGAGAGACCACTGGATTCATCTCCCAGACACTAAACAGCAACTCTTCTGAAGTGCCTTTGAGCAGGATTACAAAGCTTTACCCACCATGGTGGTTGTTCTGTGACTGAACCCAACCACTGACCTCTTGGACAAGCAAAGATGAATTTCAGCAATCATTCAGGATCACAAACAAGTTATTTATTTGTGTCTAGTGAATGATACATGATCAAGGAAGTCAGTACACATCAGACTATATATTATTATTTTCAACTTTGAAAAAGCTCTAATTGTTGCCATGGGTCAGTTTGAGGTGTGTCAGAGTAAGATGTGCCTTCTGACCACTTGACTGAACGCAGAATGAGAAGCCAGGCATCATAGAGAGGGAGATAAGGGTGCACATTTTCAGACACTCTCTCCTGGAAGACATTCACAGTGTTGCACTCAGTTGTTAACATGAAAAGTTCAACAAGCAGTTGTGTAACAACTTTACAAAAACAGAACTAGAGCGCTAGATCCTCGGCTTGGTTTCTATCCTCCCATGTGAGGGAACTGGATATTTTGGGATATTATTCTATGTTTTTCCAAATAAAACAAGTCCAGTTCAATCAATAATTTAGTGAAATGTCACACTGTAAAAACCTCGCACTCATGTTTCTACTGAATTTGGACCTGATGTGATGAAACTGCACAGGTGCTGGATTTCTTCAAGCAGGGCAACAAATTACATGTTGATAAAAAGCTTTTCAGCTCTATCTGCCTGGCTAATTTACATAGCAGACCTGTCATCATAGATCCATTTGCTGTGTACAATGTCATACACAAGAGCAGAAAAATAAGGAGGAAGAGGAAAATACTGTAGATGGAGCCAAACAGGAGGGAGGGGGTGGGGGTGGGGGGTGACAGCAGGGACGGTGGAGGTGGAGGTGGAGGTGGGGTGGGGTTGAGGATGGACAGAGAGAAAGAACATGAAATTTATTCTGCACTTTCTTTCAGTTATGGAAGTCATCAAAGTCAATTTCCTCTTCTGTTGAGATAAGATCAGTCAAATGAAAGCTTCTCTGGGGGCTGGAGGGGGTTAATATCTTGGCTGGACTGAGAATAACTCAGGCACTAACTGCTGCTGATTTTTTTTTTTTTTTCTTTACCTTGTCCTGAGGCCCAGGGTGATCCACTGCTGAAAAGAGCACAGAACAGCTCCATGGTAACTGAGGGAGGCGTTAGTGTAACTGAGGCCTGAGATGACTGAGGACTAGCTTGGAAATACATTCATGAATTCTTTGATGCATGTATGTTTATGCTATATTTCTCTCTATTTCTTTGTTATCTGAGCTACACTCCACGATTATCTGCACTTTTCTCTATATATTTCAATCATATATTTCACTTAAAGACCCACACCAGTGATTTTGCATGTTTTATCCTATTTACTACAAATTACTTTACCCTACATAAATATATTTTGCTCCAGGCAGCCAATGATTTCCAATCTGGTTGCTGATCAATATAAAAGACTTTTACCAAACTCTAGAAACTTGTAATCAATCACAGTGAACATAGCTCTGCATTAATATTCGATTTGCACTGAAGCAGCATTACCACGCAGCATTAATCCAATCTGCAAAGTGATTTTCATAAATACAGAAATAACTGGAAGCCACTGGTTGTTTGCAAATGCAGGAAAATTTATTTTAAAAATCCCAAACTTGCAAACACTCTGGTTTAGTCCTTTCAACAAGTGTTGAAATCCTCAGTTGTGATTGTTTACATAACCACTCTTTTGTGTAATCTGTGCTGCTGCTGTGACCACATTGTTTTATAGGGGATCATTAAAGTTCCTTACATTTCATCATCTTCTCTTATCTTTGTGAAGCTCAAAGCACTTTGCTCTCTCAGAACTCCAGGTTTCACTCCAATGGGGAACTGGAAATGGCTTGTCATAGTTTTTTTTTTTTTAACTTTAAAATTAAAACTGCGGGGAAATTAAAGCTGCATTTTGTAATTTTGCATGTTTGGTGGTTTTAAATGTCTGTGAGAGGTTTGGAAGTTCATATCAGTGCCCGGAAACAGTAATCATTTTGTTTTCATAGCACTTTGTGACGACTAAGTTTATTCCTGCCGTTTATTCCAAGTGATGAGATAAACAAACATGTTGGAACGTTCTCTGGACTGAGGACTCACTCACTGCTGTTTAGTGAAATCCATGGGTTCCTGTTGACGATGATTACCTTCATCCAGAATTTTATTTAGAGAAATAAGCCAGGTCAGATTTATCATGGGCTTTATTGTGTCAGTTGAAGGGATTGGACACGCTTCTCTGTTGCAGCCTCACTTTGTAATTTAGGAAAAGTCAAGAGTTTTGTTATGTAAAACAGCTTCAAATGTTATGACAAAATTTACAGACAGTGTGTTGTTTAGATAAACAGGTTACAGTCTGCAGTGAAGTAATAAACAGGTCAGGCCTGATGTGCTACATCAGGGGGTGCAGGATCTGCTGAGGGAGTCAGTCCCCCTTTTGGGACCCCCGGAGACAGAACGGAAAGCATAAACACTCACTGAGCCTCTGTGATGTTTTTCAAGTGCTTAACAGCTCAATCTCTCTTAAAATAATTACACCTGAAAGGCAGAGATCCATCACAACTAACCCGGTCTGGAAATTGCCCTCAGATGGGCACACACAGAGAGAAAGAGGCAACATTTGTAAGCTATTATGACTTGCCTTTCCTTCTCCTCTCCTCTCCCCCCTTCCTTACCTCTGCTTCTGCTTTATAAACCTGTTCTCTGTGGATGGTGATGATGCAACATGTGCTTTAAAATGAGTTGAACTTGCTATTAACCTTGCTACCAATGTTTGAGAATTCTAGCACTGGCATGAGTTCTGGGTTTAGTATCAGAATTACCAATTACCAAAGCACAAGGCAGGAGATGGGTACAAAAAGACTTCCAAAGCTCTGTCCATCTCTATGATCGCAGTTAAGCAGAGGAAGGTGTTTAGTACCAACATGCCCAGATCATCCCAACTGGATGGCAGAGTGAGGAGGAAACTGGTCAGAGAGGCTACCAAGAGACCAATGGAAACTTTGAAGGAGTTACAGGAGTGGTCATTGTCATAACTGTTTGAGTTTTGCCAAAAAGTCCCTTTCGACGTTCCGAGGCCAAGTAGAAAAAGGTGCTATGGTCAGATGAGACCAAAATCCACCACTTTGGCCCTAACTCCAAAAAAACAACCCAATGCTCCATCCAAAGAACGGCAAACCTACAGTAAGGCACAGTGGTGGAAGCATCCTGCATCCTGGAAAATGGATGCGGCGAAATACTCAGTTTCTTGAGGAAAACTTGCTGCCTTCTGCCAAGAAGTTGAAGACGGGAAGATGATTCACCCGTCAAGGTGACAATGACGCAAAGCCCACAGCCAAATTGACCATACAAGGAGAAAAAGGTGAATGTCTTTGTGAGGCCTGTCAGAGCTCGGACTTAAACCCTATTGAGAATCTGTGGAATGAGTTGAAGATTACAGTTCACTAGCGGTCACCATCCCATTTGACTGAGCTTGACCAGTTCTGTAAGGAAGAGTGGGTGAATATTGCTCAGTCTAGGTGTGCAAGTATCCACACAGACTTAAGGCTGAAATGAAAGCAGCACTGTCATAAGGGGCTGATTCTTTGCAAATCAAGTTACTGGGTTTGTTATTTTTAATTATTTTAAAGAACTGTTCTTTTTCTCTCACTTGGTGTTGAAAGTTGCATTGAGTAAATAAAGCTGGAAGATTTCTGTCTATTTGTGTTTTCACTTCAGGACGTGAAGCACCAAAATGCAAATGTTTTGAAAGGGGGTGATTCTTTTCTATGCACTCTTTACGTAAGTATAGGGTAGCAAAGTGGAAGCATTCCAGAAGTAAAATTACTGTTCATTTCCTAATAGACAATACTAGGTTACAGTTGGAGCGCTCTCAGGACTTGGATGGGCATGAAAGTCTCCTGATTGAATCATCAGCAAATAAAGATGAACAAGTTCATAAGAAAATATCTGGTATCATGGTAAATATCTGTAACAGTACAAGTTGGCACATGTAAAAACTTAAGGAAAGAAATCTCGAGGAGCATTTTAGTAAGAAATGTCCAACCACAGTTTAAAATGAACGTAATAAACCAAATCTTCCAGTTAATAACACAGTTTAAATCAGTTCACTCCAAGATCCAGAGCATTTGTTCCCAGTTCCAACAACCAGCAAAGCTCTGCTCTACTACAGCTGGTGCCTACACCACAGCAACATCCCCCGAGGACCATGGATGTTATAATTTTTACAAACATTCTCCATACCAACCTGACAGAAAACACAGACTTCTCAGAAATTACTTTGGAATATCAATAAGCAACGGCCATAACATAAAACTATAGTATCGTTAGGAGACTGCAGTGTTTCTATTTTGAGGAATAACATTGAGGTTGCCATGAAAAGAAATCCCTCAAATGCTAATTTTCAGTGGGGAAAATTCTGCCTGAACCAGTTGCAGAGTATTTTTAGCCATATTTTAATAGAGGGTGTCCTTTAATCTTAGGAGTTGTAAGGTTTTCTGGGTTAAACCTTAATAAATATCCTCTATTGGAAAATACCAGCATTAGATTAATAGTTTGCTAAAATAAAGCAGACTGTTGTGTTGCTAACTGCTGTAGTAAAAGTGAATCATACAAGTATACACTGTAGGCCCGAGCGTGTTACAGTCCAAGCTGCCGTTGTTGTGAAGGCCTGTGATACAGACCTAGTTAATGTTTACCCAGAAAATATGTAATTGCAGACTTCCCCCTAATAAACTGTTCCAGAATGCAAACCACAATCCTCCTGCTTTAACATTATTATTATCTACAGGCCTCTGGGACTGACTCCCTCTTTCTGCCTCTCTGCCTCACATACACGCATACATTTATGCACACATCTGTAAATTTAGAGATGATACAACCAAACTAAAAACAGCTTTAACCAACGTTTGGATACCCAGTCCAGCTTGATACAGAGCTGGACTGAGAGTTTGATCAAGCACTGCACATGCTCTACAACCTTGATATGAAGCAAAATCAGATTTGTGACTGTGGATGAGGTTCTGGCAACATCTGATGCTTTAATAAAGAACCAAGTGTCATATCAAGAAAAAATTATCAAAAAATACCATAGAATGATACAGTCTCTTGCATCAGCTGTAGTTTTTTAGGTCATTCAGGCTTTGCATTTACTGCACTTTGTCAGTTAAAGCTGCCAACTAGCTGACTGAATCTAATCTTAAGCTATTGATAAATGAGTAAAACATGCAGCGCATATTATGCTCTTTGAACTCTGCCTGATGAAACGTCACTGTGCTACAGCAGCAGCAGAGAGTAGAGTCCTGTTGCTGGAGTGGAAAATGCAGCCAAATAATATTTGCTTGCATTGCTTTCTCCTGAGTTTCTTTATACAATAAAGAAGCAGTGTAAAATGCATTTCCTGTTCCAGATGTTTTAATATTACTTTATGGACCCATCAGTCACACTGATAGAAAAGTCCAATTGCCAGTGATTGACCAAAAACTGCTGCTACATTTTGGATCTGTTTTCACCTCACTTTAAATAAAGGTGGGTTGTCTAATCAGTTGACCTGTTTGGATTTCTTTTTATTTGACAGGGCTGGGCCAGATATGTATGGGAGGCAATTAGCATAGGGAAACAGCTAGCCTGGCTTTATGCAGAGTTCAAAATATGTCTATCAGAGCTTCTAAAGCTTTCTTGGTCATGTATAGTGACAAATAAAATAATGCACTAAACCTGTGGGAGACTAGAAAAGACTTTTTCCATAAGTGTGCACTTTCTCTTTGAGAGATATTTACAGCAACACAGAATTTCATACATATCAGCAAAGCTACAAAAGGTGAGTGTGGTCGCTAGGGTCAACAGGAGAGCAGTATCATCAGGTGAAAACCACAATAGCAAAACTCAGCACAGCTTTTTATATGTTTAAAACTTTCTTTGTGCTGCCTGGAGAAAAATCTCATTGTGTAATGGGGAAAATACAATAATAAGCATTCTTTTCTTCATTCCTGAAAAAACACATTTTGCAGATATATGGGTTTTTCCGTTACAGCAGTGATATTTCTTAAACACAGGCTTAGGGTTTCACCCAGCAACTCCGGAAGAATGTTAATATTCAGGTCAGATAAAAAAGTAACTCCCGTTTCCGGCCACGGCTGTAATTTTTACGCCACAAAGTAACGCTGGACGTCCCAGTTGAGGCTGAGGTTGGCTGACGTCGCTTACATTCATGATTACCGTCTGTAACATGTCTTTAAAAGACCATTTGGGATGGAATTATTTTATGCTGGATTATTTTTACATTCTACTTTGGCTTTTTGTCATGTTGGAGCGCTAAACTGTAGCTGGCTCCTTCATTTTCCTCTTCTTTTCACAAAGACTTATTGGTTTCTGCTCTGCTTTCACTGTAATAAGAGTGGGCATCTGCCTCCAAGTCTGCAGGGTTTAATATATAGAGACAAATTGCATTACCTCAGTCCTGAGACCTGTGTAGATAGCCAAGATGGCCACCACGTCATTACTGGGACTTTCCTTTGTAAAGGTAGTGCACTGCTGTTGAGGAGCGTAAGTCTCCTATGGCTGAAAAAAATTAAGCTTCTTTCCTTTTGAGAAACAAATTCAGTAAAACTAATTGACTCCATCTTCCCATGCACACAATTCTGAATATTTTAAATGTTAAGAGGACTTGAAACCACACAGGACGTTAATGTACAACACATTCAGCATCTTTTTGAACCATTGACCACCAATGATGCTTATGATTTTAGGCATCTAGCTTAAGTTCTTCACAATAACTGCATCAGCAGACAAAAGCTGGCACAAAATACAGAGTGTGATGGCAAACCAAACACTGTCTAGGCAGCAGAATAAAGAACAGTGCTGAACCAAGCAGCTGGTCATTCTGGAGCAGGAAATAATTAATGGGTCATTGTTTTACTCACTGACTGACAATGGAGCAGGTCTGCTGTCAGTGTGGCTTTGCTAGATCACAAAAATGCCTAGTGTTACCAAACAAGACAAGGAGCCTCAGCCACAGCAGTGGCTCTGGGAGGTTGCAACACTCACTGTAATGCAAACCAAACTGTTAGATAAACCAAAGTGATGAACAAATGGACAAATTTAATTTCAATCTAATGTAGCTGCTACATGAAAAGTCACCGCAGCACACAAAGGCCATAAATGTCTGCACCAAATTGCATGGTAATCCATCCAACAGTTGTCGAGACATATCACTCTGAACCACAAATGTCAGCCTGTTGTTATGGTTGGAGGAAAAGTCAGGGGACCAACCAAAGACAGTAGGATTCATCTTCTGTAGAACAGGAATGTGTGTACCAAATTGTGGGCCAATTCAACCGGTAGATTTATGATATTTTACTGGATTCATTCAACTTTTGACCCTACTGGTGGTGTTAGATTAAAAGCCAGGGGTGCTCCAAAGTCAATAGGATTCCTCCTCTGACCAGCATTCATGTTGCCATTGTGGCTACAGAGAAGAAGATTACAAAGCCTCTTTTAAAGTAGTTTTCAGCATCAATATTCTCTACCAGTGAAGGAAAAAACATAAGCAGCTTCAACTGTCCAATCACAGCTCTTACAGCCCCTATGTGACATCTCCATAGTGGTAGTACCATTCAAAACCATTACAGAGCACACAAGATGCTATTAATCCAGGAATGATAAAACTCAAGCTGTAACGAAAAGGAATAATCCTTTAATACATGAAGGAAATGACACAATGCAAGAAACACATAATGTGAGACAATGGAGCAGGGCAGGTGAAGGTAATAATAAATCAAGTCCAACCAAATAGCTTCTGATGCCAAAGTCAAATTCAGTCACTGAAGCACAGAGGAGGGAGGTGGGGTGTATGAAGGAGTGTTTTTCTTCTCCTCTCCCTGTGGGAAAAAGGGGGCTCAGGACATGCTGGCATCCCACGAAACACTGAAAAGGGGCGGATGGTGGAGGTGGAGGTGGAGGTGGTGATGGTGGTGGTGGTGGGGTTTTTTCTTTCTTTTTCCCCCCCCTTCCTCTAACTCCACACTGCCTCGCTGCCCTCAACTACGCCCCTTCCGTGAGCCGGGAGGAGGTCGAGGAGTGTGTGTGTGTGTGTGTGTGTGTGGAAGGTGTGTGTGTGTGTGTGTGTGTAGGGGGGGCTCTTATTGAAGCCGAACGGAGTGGAACCTCTTGCATTGTCTCCCCTCCTGCACCCCACCCCCTCACTGCCTCACCCCCTGTCTCCCTCCTCCTTTCTCCAGGGACAAAGAATGCCCTGAATGCCTGGCGTCTCCTGCAGTGTCAAATAACTAAAGGATAGGTGGAGTGGCGCAAGGGCCCAGGAAGAAGAGGTAGGAGGAGGAAGAAGTAGAAAAAGACAAATCCAAGGAAGCAGTGGTCGATTTGATTATTTTAAGTATCCATATATCCATGTGATATCAAGTCCTCATGCCTAAACAACAAAACCACACTCATTTGTCTTTGGCGTTCCAAAACATCATTTTCTGATCTACCACCTCTGTGGTAAAGTAGTTGAGGCAAGTAAACTACTGAGTTAGGGAAAGATTGGGTGATTTCTGGCTGGAGAGAGGATACAAAGAGCCAAAGTCAAAGCATTAACTTCTTATATATATCCTGAGTGCTTTCCAAAATGATGTATATGAGTATTTGTTGATCTGTTGCTCCAGCAGGACAAACTATACTGTAAGTACTTTTTCAAGTTTAGCGACTCCAACAGGATTAACATGCTACTGCTAAGCTGATGCAATGTCTACCAGGTTCACCATTCTAGAGTAGCATGTTAGCATGTTGCATGTTAGCATGTCAGCAATATGTGCTGTTGGGCTGCATGTCATAAACCAACACTAACATGAGACACTTTTTATGCCCACCTATCCATACAAACCACAGTTTCACCGAAGAAGACAGTCTCTTTTTGGTTTTGGTGGTAAGTTAGTACATAATGTACGCACTTACTAGGTTGGATGTTGTTTGTGCCTCATGATGATCACATTATTTAACATTTTTCTTTCTCCCACAGTTAAGATTTGAAAGAGCTGAACTGGAGTAATCCTCTTTTAGTTTGATTGATTATGGGAGTGAACAGTTCCATTTCTTAATTCCATACAGCAAAATGAAATCCAATAATTCATGGGATACTGTTTTCTTTCCTGTGCTGAACAGCTCTGAATTGTTTACTGGCAAAGCTGAAATGCGTATTTCACTTGTCACTGCAAACATTTGCCAAAGTAGTCTTATGAAACTACAAGTGCGGTTTTAAAATTATGTCCCGTGAGGTTTAACATTCACATCTACAAACACACACACACATACTGCAGCTCTCTATTTCACATCCACACACCCACTTAGACACACTGCAGCCCTATCATACAGTGAATGTAATGGGTGACTGTGCTAATTGCTGCAGAGCTCCAGAGCAACAAGAACAGCGCGGCCTCTCAACCACATGAAATCATCTTATTCCGCAAGCAGTGTGTACAAAAAAAAGACCATCCATCAAGCTGTCATACTGCCCGCATTCTCTTCCAAAAGGTAGGAAGTGAAACACTCTCACACTCTGTGAGAAGTATGACTTCATCCCTCACAATGCAC
The DNA here is from genome assembly GCF_001640805.2 of Lates calcarifer. Classification (NCBI taxonomy): domain Eukaryota; kingdom Metazoa; phylum Chordata; class Actinopteri; family Centropomidae; genus Lates; species Lates calcarifer. The sequence goes on along the minus strand of NC_066840.1, from coordinate 22,457,506 downwards.
CATCCTTTAAAGGCCACTGTTCAAGAAGACACAAAGTCAGGCTTAAATCAAATAATTAGTTTTGTTTTAATCCGGTGGGTGCACCAGACGGGCGGGTTATTATTGCATCAGGGTAACTTGAATTGTTCCAAGTATGCTGTCAACCACAGGAGAGCACAATGATTTGATGTTCAGACTGGCTAAAGTTACTGGTATGCTTTGTATATGCCAATGTGGAAAAAACTCGCTCCATCTGGTGCTGTACATAGATCAAAACAAAAGTCAAGAAGTACTTGGACGTACCTTTTGAACCTGCTCTGGTTCAAATAGCTTTTTTTCATGCATGTAATCAGACATATCAGTGACTGCCCATGAGATGTTCACTGTTTTGACAGTATCTGTATATTCACTGCATCTGAAAATATCAAATAATACGACTCCATTAGAAGAAAACCATATCTGTGCCGGCTGCACCTCCGTGTTAGTTATTCAAGAAATAAGAAAAACACCACAAAGGCAAGTGTTTCAGTAGTACTTTAAACAAGAAACCACAAAATTGAGTTGTGAGCAGAATCTGATGCAACTACAGTAAATTATAGTTACACATGAAGATCAGTTTACTCATACAGAGTACTGCTCTGCCTCTGAGAGCAGTGTCTTCTGTGGCTAGGGAAGAGAAAAATAACTATGATAATGTTGTCAGCTTGGGCTTATAACATCAAATTTTCAAACAGAAGTCAGTGTTGCAAACTGGGGGCATGAACAATGTGAACATTTACAAGGCAGGGATGATCTAACAAAAAGAAAAAGATGCTCCTTGTAGCATTATGGGAAAAGCAGATTAAGCTTTTTTTTTTTTAAAGATTGAATTATTCAAGGGACGAAACATCAGGCCTCTGCTGCGTCAATTTTGACTATTATTTTTAAAATTACTTTCTCATTAGTCCCCCAGTCTTATGGCAATGCAGCTCTGAAATTGATGGCATACCACCTTTAAAAGCATAACTGACAAAATAATGATATGTGGTGTCTTATGTTTAAGAACAATTCACATTTTAGCATGTAGACGAACTCTATCTACTAAGGATAGAGCATTGCAGATATTTTGGTCTTTTTAAATGTAGGAATTATATACATATATATTAATGCTTGCCAGGGCATTCAGTAATAAACTACTGCACCACGTGCGAAAAGTATTCTGATTTGAATATAATAGTGTGAACAGACAAAAGACTTAAACTTCTGGATTTTTTGGGGGACTAAAGTTTTGGTATACGATGAAACAAAACTGTCCAAAATGCTCAAATAAACATCAACAATCAAGTTTTTTCTTTTCAAATACTATGCCATGTGCCATGGATGAACCTCTCCTCCCAAGATACTGATTTTGAACAACACAGATTCTTGTTTCAAGTTGTGAATGATGGTCATTTGATTTGAGCTCTGGCCAGAGCTTGGAGCCAGTTAAGAACCACCAGGTGGCGTCGTGCAGACTCCCCCTGCTTTTGGTGCCATTTGGCAGGATACCACCAACAGTGGCTTACCAGCAGAGATAGGATGAAAGTTTGGCTTAGTGCTGATCACTGGCAAGATATGCAACTGCTCTGCAAATGGCCCGTTCTACAGAGGAAAACTACAGGAACTATGCCACAGCTCAACTTTTTTTCTAGTCAACCAAATTTCTTTCATCTGTTGTTCAAAACCACGGTGGTCGTGATATGAGGAGGCTGTGTAAAAGACACGCTTTGGTTCCACAGAGGTTTGTGGATAAAGATGAACTGTGCAAACTCGCTCTCTAACCAAGGAGGTGAAATTGTTGAGTGGATAGATATCCTGTAGATAGTAAAGTTCACAACCAACTAAATGACATGTCTTTTATAAAATGAACTTGGGCAAAAGAATCAAATTGCTGAAACTAAATAAATGTTGGACAAACTTTATATGGAGCTGTTACCGTACAAAAACTAATTTTTGCCAAAGGAAAGAAAGAAAGTTTCATGAAAAGTGAAGTAAAAAGCAGCTGCAGTAAGAGACACAATGACAGACATATGGATGCAGCAGACACATGGTGTTTGTATTGAGAAATAATCAGGCTGCACTTTTTTCTGCTCTCACTGACATGAGATATGATCTGCAGGATGGAGAGGAAAAGCAGAGGGAAGGGTTGAGAGCCAGAAATTAAACTCACATACGTGTGTGTGTGAGAGAGAGAGTGTGTGTGTGTGTGTGTGTGTACACAAAGACACAGAGTCTCACAGTTTACGAGGTTTTGTCCCATTTCCCCTCAGACTGGACTGTTAAAAAAAAAAAAAAAAAAAAGGCTGAAAATCAGGGAATATTACTTCAGGTCCTGTGCTTCACTGCCGCCCTATCAAATACACAAAGTAGTTAAATCAAATGACTGGAAAGTGCACTTTGAACTCAGCCCCTGGCAGAGGTCCCATTCAGGCAGAAATGTAAAAGTTCCTGTCCTTGGTGGGGCCCCCTGTTCGAGGGTGTCCCCATAAAAAGACTTATAGCTGGTTACAGCGGCTTGGAAAGAAGCCCATAGATGGCCCAACAAGCCTCAACCAGCATTATTTCCTACCGGCCTCTTTGTTTGGTGAAGCCTTTTTTTGGCAGGGTTCCTATTGCAGCGCTCGACTTCCCATTGAGAAAACAAGCCCCCCCACCCCTCAACACCGCCCCGCAACCACCACCGAGCATGGCACTCAAGATTCAGCTCTGTGCTGCAGACCCCAGGCTTTTGGCCTCCTTATTTTCTTTAACAAATTAGTCAAAGCTTGTTTATTCAGGTTGGATTTGTGTCATTTTTTTAAGGCATTACGTGAAATCTCACTGCACATAAACCACGTATTGATCAGTGATACTTCTACTACAGGGGTCGCCCCCCTCCAGGAGTCGTCAGTGCAAATCAAGTAGCGCCTCCCGGTTATTGTTTTCACTGGTTTTTATGAATGGGCCATGCTATCAAAGTTCACTATTGTTTTATTGTTGGGGTAATTTATCAGTGTTCCAAGAGTTAATGGTTTCCTTGCCTGTCTCAACAGCTTGTAAAGAACTGGCACTCTTAATGAAGTTTGAGCACAATTCATAGTTAACTGATAATATAAAGTTACACTCTATTACCATACAAATTACCTTAAAAAGGCTCTGTAAACAATTATATTCAATCAGCTTTATTCATCCCTCATGAATATTTCTGAGCAGAAATGACTCTTGGACGTTGGACTGAGTCATTTGAAGTAAATGAGCCGCGGGGTTAAAACAGGCTGGCATGGTTTGGCATGTCAGTCACAGTCCACAAGCAGAGCACAGTAGCACCTTTCCATGTTGCCCCGCTGCCTGTCAGCAGCTACATTAAGCCATTACACAAGTGTGGAAACCGCCCCCGTGGCTGGCCCACACCAGCACACATCCGCCCAGGGATACATACCATAATTATCCCCCCACTTCATACTCATCTCCCCTGGCAACTGCAATCATACAGCCTAAATAGCTCGGGCTAATTCATTACTTTGGTGGAGGGAAGTTGGCTGCCTGTAATGACACCAATTGCCCTGACCTAAACGCTGTAATAGGACCTCTCGGTACACTGGCGAGGAAATGGCTGCAATTGAGGCTCTTCCACTTCCTAGCAACCAAGGCTCAGGCCTACAATTTGAAGGGGGAAATGCTTTGCATTACCTGTGCCCCGCAGCTTGAAATGCAGCCTAATGAAGGTGAAATTGTACGAATTAAGCAGGCTTTTTTTTTTTGGTGGGGGGGGGGGGGGGGGGGCAACAAACAGAAAAGTGGAAGCATGTGTGTCAAATGCGTTTTCTTGTGAATTCGGTGGCTGTCTAACGGCTAGATTAGAACTGACCAGAATTTGCCTGGTCGCGTAATCAGGAAAGACCAGAGGGGAAACAAACACAGGCTGTCTGTTTGGTCCCCACTGGACACAGAGGGAGACAGGAGGAGAGGGAAGGGAAAGGTGGTGGGGGGGTGGAGGGGGGGTTCCAAAGTGTAGAGTCCAATATTTAACAGCAAACTGCAGGGTTAGTTTCGCAAGACTGACCTGGGTCAAGTAATATTAGCAAATACTTTTTATGATGTGTTATATACTGCTTAGGTGCCAGATGGAGAGAGTGCATGGCGCTGGACAATACAAGGAGTGAAACAAAGTTCACACAAGCACAGGAAAGTCAGTGTTTCTATAACTGTCGAGATAAAACACGCTGAGTTTTCCTGTGAGGATAAACTACTTCCAACAGAGACTCAAAACAGGCTAAAATTAACATATTTGAAAATATAAGGTCAGCTGCAAGGAGAGTGAAATGTGCCTGTTGCCAACAATAAGCAAAGGGTCGCTACACGTAAATCACAGAAATAATACATTTTCTCACTCAGTTCTTTTGAGATATCTAACTCCTATACAATACAACAGAAGTCAATGTAATTCTATTGTGAAAGCTCAAATCCATTTTCAGCTTCTAATGTAAAAGTTTAGTGATCCTGGTGCATGAGATTATCACCCACGCAAGTACAAAACAACATCTGTGTACGCTAAAGGCACAGCCACAGCACTGCAAAGTAAACTTAGCTCAGTATATCCACACCAAACAACACTGACATTTTATCCCCACTCATCATTACCTCAACAAACACCACAAAACACTGGTTGGCCCCGTTTTAGCCCTGGATCACATCTCAGCGCTCCTATTGGTTGGCTCACAATAAAAGCAAGGCTCTTTCTACCGGCTCATCTGTTGGAAAGCCTACCTGTGGGATGAGGTATGGATCCAGGCGTCTGATTGGTCCAGAGATAAGGTTATCTGGCTGATCTTCAGTCAGGGAAGATGGGGCCAAGAGCTCAACAGGGGCCAGAAGAGCGTTCCAAAGGTGGACTGGTGAGCAGATGGAGACCAAGTAGAGTTTGTCTTTCTCACTGTGGTCCAGGTGCTGGTCCAGGTGAACCGTCTCACCCTCCAGAAAATTGCAGAAGAAAGATCGTCACTGGACTTTCATCTTATTTCTATTGTTAAATGTTTCTTCTGTTTTGTGCGTTCTTAATTTCAACTACAGGTGCAAAATTGAGTTGTTTAACTAACTACGGCACCATTACATGAAGATTGTTACAATGTCAGTGCAGATTAATATTCTCCTTAAATAAATAAACAACAATTAAAAAAACAATGTTGATGTGCATGTAGAAATAAAATCACACATTAGCACTGCCAGTAATAATATTTCGATTGAAGTTATGAGTAGCACAAACTCAGTAACATTTACAAAAAAAAATAAACAAATTCAGAACCTTAAGACATATCCAACATAATCAGTTCAAGTAACCTTTGAGCTTACTTTCAGTCCCATGGGTGCAACCAATCTCCAAGCTGTTTCTGAGATGTTGAAAGTTGCAAAGAGCTGGGAAGCTTTAAATGTCTGGAATCAATTTCTTGTCCATTCTGAAATCACCATCAGGTGTAACTGTTACTCATGAAACTAAAAACACTTCTCTGGGAAAACGAAGCCTCCAAATCAGACTGGCTGTTGACAGATTTAAAAAAATTTCTCAGTGAAAAAGCTTGTTGAGTTCACATTAACATAATAATATCCTTTATTACTCAACTCCACAGAGAACTGGGGGATTTGTAGCAGCTTCATGTTATTTACACGGTGGACGGATAAAAATGTTTGGTGGCAGGTGCTAGTCTCAGGTGAGACGCCAAGAATCCTACTTCCTGAACGCGACGTATTTCCTGTTGAGACAGGTCGTTGAGGGGCGGGACATACAGTTAAGGCCAATTTATACATCAGCGTTGAATGACGTGCTGTCTCACAAGGAACGTAACAAAACGTCGCGGCGACGCAAACCGCAACAACTGTGACTGGTCCGCTCACGCGACTCACACCAGCTCCGACATTTCTTTCTCCGACATCTTTTCTCTTTTCTGCATCGCATTAATTTCAGTAAAAGCAGCTGTTGTTCAACATTTATTAGCTCCCATTGCGGCACAGAAACCCCACCGCCACCTAGCGTTGTGGAGGTGTAATTGCAGCGCGACAGAGACACACCAGACACAAATATAAATACAACAGGGGTAGGCCACCTGCGCAGGATCCTCGTCCATCCAATGTAAAATTATAAACCAAGTTTTAGGGATCAGTGTAAACCAATGCGACTTCTTGACTTATTAAACGTGTATGATGCTTTGTTGGTTATTGATGCTTACTTGTGCAGGATGACAGTTTTCCAAGAAAAAACACTTGGTTAAGTCTGCACGTTTGTATTTACTTTTTTTTCTTTTAGAAGACTTGCACATAATTCTTATTACTCTGGTACACCTCACTGTAATGGATAGGACACTGTAATACATATGTATCTCTACAGTGGAGATGATCTCCACTGTATATTCCCCCGGGGAAACTCATGGTGGGTTTACACAACTCAGTATGATTGGACCAAAGTTTGTACTGCAGTGTTCTAAGCATAAAAAATGTTGTTCTTCTTTTGTATTTTCCATCTGCAGTCAGCAGTGCTACTCTGAGAAGTGGGTCAGAGCAGCAGAGGAGCCCACCACCAGTCACTTTTGGCCGCTTCAAGTCACGTCACATAAACAATGGCACTTCATGGGGAGAGGCTCGTCTTCCTTCCTGCCTGGCTTCCTGTCGATCGTTCTGCCTGACTTGGCAAACTCAATGTGTCTTACCCCTCCCCTCCCCTCCTCACCCCACCCTTCATCCCCTTCGGCCCTCCACCCCCATCGCCCATTCCTCTTCCATTGCAGCTGACCTCCCTCCCTCTCTGAATCAGACAGCCAAGTTGGTCAGAGCTGAGGAGGGCAAGGAAAAAAGAGGGTTGTCAAGGAAGAGATGATAAACGACAACGAAGCGACAAGGGGCTTCTGTGGAAGTGGAACATACCAAGTCAACAAGCAGGATCCATTGACATGTAGATAGCAGCGGTGGCAGGGTGTGAAGGGATTGAATGTACTGTTTGGCACCTACAGTGCACTAAACTTTTAACCCCGCCCACGACCTCCAGCTCCTTTCTCATGCAGGCCCTTCTGACCAGATTGATGATAGCGGTGCACTTCCTCTGCAGGGAGCGCGACCTTTGCTTGAATAATAGCTGACCGTTGATTAGCCTGTCTCATTAACATTCAAGACTAGTTGTCATTGCATTTTCAACTGTACTTCCAGTCTGGGAAATGATGAATTGCTAAATTATTAAATTCAGCATGAGGCGAGAATATACACATTAGGGAGGAGGAAATAATCTCCCTTAAAAGGCAATGGATGCACATCTTTGTTCTTTACTCTTTACTTCTGTCTTTACTTTTCTCTCCATTTAATCCTTAGGTCATATGTTTGGGTTTTTTTGGGGGGGTTTATTCAGCTGTTATTGAAAAAGCCTTCAATAAATATGCACTGACACATTGTAAAACACATACTGGCAGACTGCTTTCCTTGGGAAATCATCCTGTCAGAACAAAAACACACATAATCACAGATTTGAAGCCAAACTCAACAGTTTAGTTCAATCCATGACCTCTGCAAGTTTGGCTTGTAAACTCTTACAGTGTTTATGGGATGAACTTCCTGAGGATGCAAGATACCCCTTATCTGTTTTATAGACCTATTTGGGTCAGTACTAGATCAACATGTCTGGTTCGGAGTCAGAGAAGTGCAGCAACCTTTAGCATGATGAGTTACAATTTCACCTAATCAAGAAGATTTATTGCCATTTTAATGGCATCCTGACAACTTTGTTATCTGCAGCCTGGATCGCAGATAACAGACGGAAAGTCATAAAGTCCAGAGAATACCTGAGAGCAGCACGACTGACATCATCGGCCTGCACATCCACAGACATGAGGGAAAAGCTGAAGAGCGCTTGCAGGGGAAGACAGGTGGTAATTTGTGTTTCTGTTTAGTGTCTGAGCTCCTCAGATTCTTTACCTGTATGTTAAGTTCATTCATGAAAAGGCCTTTGTGAAGCAAAATGTTACCCGTCTGCAGCTCTGTCTCTGTCATTGTCTCCCTCTTCTACTTTGTTTCTGTGTTCGTCTACACTCCAGCCACAGCATTTTCCACTTTTAGGCATCTTATATTTGAGCTGTGTACTCTAGAAAGACTCGTTGCAGGGTTGGGGTCAATCCTGAAGATAGTGTCCAAGAACCTATGAAATAATTGTTTCACAAATCCAAACGTTTTCCTTTGATCCATGTTTTATTGCCTCATAGTAATAATGATTGATTGACGTCTGTCAGTGCACTTTTAAAATAATTTCCTTTTGATGCTGTCCACAGCAGCTTACAAAGAATTTCATTCCTCAATCATCATCATGACAAGCAAATGGTATAATAATATTTTTCCTTGACCTTTCAATGATCGTGAGAGGAAAGAAAGCTGGTAAAAGAAGTGGGGAAAAAAACATGGGGGGGGGTCGTAGAAGAGATTTTTTTTAAACTGCAGGCGTCCAGCCCGCCCTCGGTGAGAGCTCTTTTAAAGTTGCACCTGTATAGCATGGTGGGGGTATGGCTTGATGTGGGCTCAGAGTGTTCTCTACCCCCTCAGGAAAGGAAAGAATTAGAGGGCGCCTTTGTTGTCTACACTAGCTACACCTCATATATATTTTACAGGCACAAATACTTGATGGCAGCCAAACCCACCCACCCCTCCCCTGAAAAATCGACCTTGGCTGAACATCTCCGATATTCCTGTAAAGGCAAATTGAGCGTTTGATTGTGGCCAAACTTGAACAAGGTTATGAGCATGCGCCGCCTCAGCGTCATAAAGATGAGGCACTTACGGACAGCTGGTTTCACTTTTTCGTTCACTCTCTCTTCCTCTCCCGCTTTCCTTTTGTTCAACCAAAGTGTTCCTCTTTTGATTCATCCTGAGTAATGGTGTGAGATTCGCAGGGCAGCTGAAGTTTCCTTTCAACTTCTCACATGGCCTCCACAGCTGGCCGTCTCCTGAGCAGGACCCTGGAACAGATGCAGACGAAAAGCTATAGGCCCCTGCGTGACAGCTATTTTTTCCATCTGCTCTGCAGTGCTGCCAGGCCTGTTGGAGCTGAAGCTATATGAGCAGGAATTAGCATTAGTGCAAACTCAGGTATTAACAACAGTTTAAAGCAAATTGGTGGAAATCCAAAGTGACTTTCACATCATCACTGCATCAACCTGTAGCAGAGGTGGCACCCAGAACCTGATATCACCACCCACCAGGCACCAAATGCTGCTGAAGCGTGTCACCTGCCATGCTGGCTGCAAATGTTTAGACACAATAAAACAGGACCACCTCTGTTTTATACAACTTTGTCTCAAAGTTTGTTCCTGCAGACCACCATACACTTCATGTCACAAAAACTGCTTATTAGCCACCTGTTTTGTTGACCTACAACAAGAAGTCCAACGTTTAAGCCAGAACATGACAGAGATTAACAGAGAAGCAGATTAACATGTGTCATGAAAATATTCTGGAGGAAAAGTTCAGTATGAAAGTTTACATAGTCTTTTTTCCTGGTGCCAAACTTTACTGACGTCCTGCTCCGTCAGGAAGGCAGAAAGAAACATTTTATCTCTCCTGCTGATTTACTCCTCCCAAACCTGGAAAGATTAGAGCGGGCCTGCACAGTAGTCTACAACAACAATTTTGGGTTGCAAGGAAAATTACTTTGGAAATTTGGGTCCACTGAGAGAGTTCGGAAACCACTGAAGCGTTGTATCTGTTCCACAGGCTGGTGTGCATGATTGCGGATCTGCATACTACAACTCTGGGTATATAATGGTCAACATCTAGCCTAGCTTCTCTACACTGACACTGCTTTGTGTGACCAACAGCGGCCTTCAGACCCCAGCAACTTAACACAAGCACACACAACACTCTGGTAGGGCTGTGGTGTGGTAAATAATTTTTCCCAGTGGTACACCAGCATTTCTGTATACTCCCTTGGAGAATACACACATCCCTACCAGGTGCCAATCATGCCAGAGATGGCGATGTCAGAGCCTCACCCACAGCTGTGATTGACAGGTCTGTTTCTATGAGGGGGTGTGGTCTCCCAGAGTCAAGCTGGGTTGTATTAAGGGGGGACGTACTTAATAAGATCTACAGCAGGGAAAGTGCCTGCCCTTAAGGTCCAATTTCCCCTTTGGCATAATACCGCCATTGAAAGAGATGGAGAGAATCGTACCTCTTGCAGAGTTTGAAATTGAACTGTTAAAGACCAAGCAGAGTGGGAATAGAAATTATTGAAATCTGGGATTTTATAGGAACAATGATGGAAACTTGTAAAATGCCACTGGAGAAACAACCGTCCTGGTTGTTAGAATTTGGAAACAATGTTCTGTGTTTTCTCTGTCACATTTGGTGCATTTGTTTTCACTTCACCTCTTGACACTTGCTTTTTTTTTTCCTTATCTGCGCTTACTTTTTGCTTTCACTTTTAAAGGACCCCTCAGTACTGTACAAGAACACCCCTAGTTTCAAAGACCTAGAAGAACAAACGCATTAAAAAAAAAAAGATGAAAAGAGGGAGCTTCAATGATCCAACCCTGTAATTCCTTGACACATTTCTAGAACCCTGTGCTTGAGCATAAGCCTAAAATCAACAACAGATAAGCCTTTTCTGTGTCCTTTCTCTTTGATCTGGAGGTCCCCCTCGTTCCAGCATGTGGGGTGGGGTGGGGGGGGTCCTAAGCTTCCTGTTCAGGACCCCCCCTGCTTTGGATTTGGGGCTGGAGACCCTGGAGGGAGGAGAGGGAGGAGTGCAGAGTCCCTGCTAAGCAGATGCCCTCAAACTTTCCACAGGGCCTGATTCAGTCACTGTAATAGGCTGACTGTAAACAGCCACTAACATGATTATTAAAAGCATTTTAAAGGAACTTGATACAGAGCTAGCGTCATCTGTTCTGAACGGTATCCATTTAGTTGAACTGCCGGGCGAGAAATGACTTTGGCGTGGTTTTCCTCAGGCAGGTTTTATTTGGACTAAAGTTCTTATATAGGGATAAAAACCATAAAAACCAACTCTGTATTATTGATTTACAATCTGATCTACTGAGTCTTGTAAATGTGTTGTGATTGTATTGCACTGTAAATAAAAAGATGTATTTTCTGTATTTTCATAAAAGCTGTCATTTATGTTTTCATAATCAATCTGAAACTCAGATTCAATCTGAAATGATGTCTTATGGGCCAATGTAAGCCTGAAAATGGTAAACACATTTCTTTTTGAATGAATTGCCTTGTGTGTAAAATGTAAATGTTTTTTCTGCTAAAGGTAGAGAAGAAGTAGAAGAGGGAGCGACATGAGGTCAGCTCCTTTATGGAGGTAATCAGAGTTGTCTTCCTGTCTATTCTCCCCCTATTCACACAGCCTGGCCCTCATTCCCAAAGTGAAACTAGACACCAAGGGTTTTGTTATGGGTTTACAGCTCCAGAGGACGAGGAGACAAACAAGACGGCAGAGAGAGGGAGGGTAGGGGGGCAACGTTTCCCCTGGAGTTATAGCACTGCTGTGAAACTGACACTAAAGTTAGGACAATAGTTTACATAAAAAGTTAGACTTGACTTTTTCTGAGTGTTGCTCCTTTGATAAAAATAGTTGTGTGTTAAAAACTAATTAGACTAGGTTGTGAGTGAAGAGACAACCACAGTGGAAAAAGAGCCAAAGATGTGGGTAGCTGTCATGTCTCATGTTGGGAAACTACCAAATCTGTACCCAGGGGGATTCGCAGTGTTTGAAATGGTCTGTGCACTTTACGAGCATGCCAGTGGAATATCACTGATATGATTTAAAGCAAAGAAAAAGTTTGACACATTCTTCAGATTGTAAATCACTGAGGACTAGGAAATAAGCTTGAACACCTGACCTGTAAACGTACATGTGTTACAACCAGGCATAAAATGCAGCACCTGCTTATATATCAATTTTTAAGACTAAAATACACATTTAAGATTCTGTTCTAAGGTTTCAAATCTTTTCTAAGGAATAACTAGTTATTCTGCATCAGTCTTTTGTGTAGAGTTCAGCTTTGATGAACTGACACTTGACTTTGGATTGTTGACAAACCATCCTGACAGTGTAGCTTCTTAGCTATGTTGCACAAGCCACTTTAGCTTAAACTTAAAGCAACACTAAGTAACTTCTACCACTGTGGCCGTGATCATCATTTATGGGAAAATTGTGAATGCTAAATTGTGAGCAGGTAACAGTAACACAGGTGGACAAAGTCTTAAAGTTAAGGAACTGTTTCACTAAAGTCACTTGCGCAGCGATATCTATCTAGAACTTGCTAACGTTACGTAACACTAACCACCATAACACATAAGCAGAACCAAGTGTGTAACAACCCAAGAATGTGTTAAAAAAAGAAGATGTTATTTCTTCTTTTAGAAGTTACAGTCTCACTTTAAAGGTACTCTATGGAAAGTTTTGCTATTGCTACATAGCCAAACGTTAGCATTAACAGCTGTTTACTTACCAGTCTAGAAGAAATGTTCAAATTTCATTCCTTTATTGTCAAGAGTGTTCTCCATCTGTGGAAAACAGCATCAATGTTTATTCTTGTTTTGCTAATCTTTCTATAATTTTTCTTCTACTGAAGTTAGCATGCTAACCAGCTAGCCCTGGCTGGCAAAAAAAATATATAGATCGCACCTTTAACAGTAATCTATCATAATAATCTGACAGTTACGAGACAAGTGAATGACCCATTAGTGACCCTGCTGAACACAAACTAGCGATAGTTCAAAGCTTGGAAAGCTGTTAGGACTCACTAGACAACCCTGTCCCCTAGAAAATGTGTTTCTACAATGTTTTCTATTAACAAAATTAACAAAATGAGGATATGTTGTTAATTTATGTATTTGGCAAGTTGCTGAACCCTCGTCTCTGGAATAGCAGTTGTGCTTTGTCCGCCCACTGTCCACCCCAACCATTTCCTAGAGATTACACTGCTCTTACATTTCCTGCAAAACATATTTGCTGTCACAGTTTAGTTGTGTGGAAAAGTAATTTCTAGGAGACAGGGTTGCACTAGATCAAGTTTGAAAGACTAATTGATGTAAGAAGTGCCAGAGTGATCTTAGATAAATTTTAAATGACTTTTTATGGAAACAAAGACCTGATATATTGTGGGAGAGTTTAAGACTAGAAAAAGCTTAAATCTAAAGACTCTGGTTATATAGGAAGTTACTCATCTTCAACAAAGAATCAAATATGATCAATAGAGTATACTCAATTACTATAGTTTTTAAAATGAGAATCCCTATGTTGAAGAACAGAACCCAAACCTGGCAGAAAACAAAATATACAGAAGGGTGAAAATGGTCTCTCTCTGACCAGACCTGAATATGTGCAGGGGAACATGGGTCTTTAACAGGTTCAAAACCAGTCTGATGCAAAGCACCACAAAAGCCAAAATATCTCAGTCAGCCCACCTGTCGGCCGACCACACAGCAGACTCAAAGGTCTGCTGATAGCGTAGGAGATTAAAGCCCATCTATCTGTGTCTGGGGAGGCTCTTAAGGGTGGGGGGTCATCAGAAAAGGAAGGAGGAGGAGGCTTTGGAGGGTCGAAGGGTGAGGAAACCGGCAACTGGGAGGTTAACCATCGTACTCGGGATGGGATGGAGGCTTTTGGGCGAGGGGGGGTTGCAACTTCCACCCGGTGACTGGTTGACTGATGGAAAAAAAAAGAAAGTCCCCCATGACCCCCACCCTGTTGCCCCCCAGCCGAGAAGAGCCGGACGGGGACTAAAGCCCCCCATTGTTGTCCCCTCACACAGGATCACCAAGGCCCCAGCAGTGAGAGAGGGATGGGGGGTTGGAGAAAGGATGGGGTTGGTGTGTGTGTGAGTGTGTGTGTGTTTGGGGGGGGGGGCAGCTCAAACACAATCGTGTGATAGGACTTGGCCCTATCTAATCAAGGGCAGGAGGTCACTTCCGAACAACTGGGCAATAAAAGATTATTTCCAGCCACATAACAGAGGAGCCGTTGGAGGTGGGGGGGGGGGAGAAAGAGAGAGAAGCAGGGGAGGGAACGAGAGAGAGCAGAGGGGGGAAGGGTGGCTGTCTGTGAGGAGAGGAAGTGAATTGAAAAAAGCCAGCAGACGGGAACCATCTGTCTGGATGCATAGTCTAATCTCAAAAAAGAGGGAATGAAGGGGGAGGAAAAGGGAGGATAAAGAAAGAGCAAGCTTCCTCTTCTTCCTCACAAACAAACACACACTCAAATCTACACTCAGTTGTCGGTTTATCTAAAACTAATGTAGTCTAATCCAAACCTCTTTAACACAGTTTTAACAAATGTTGGACATTATAACCTTGATGAACGAGGACGATTGTTGTATTAGACCACATTCGTCTAAGCAAGGTGTTCCTAATAAACAGTGTATCTATCAACCCATCTATCTATACCTTTCTAGCTATCTATTTAATGTGCATATGTGATGCCTGTTTTTGTCCTTGGTTGAGAAATCAAAGGGAAAAACAGGACAAAAGTGGTTGTAGGGGGCCTGGAATGCAGCAAACACACAAAACTGTCCCCTGGGGCCGTTAGAAGAGGAACAAGGACATGATCTTGTCAGAGTTAGGCTATGTGAGAAAAAGTTAAAGCAGTTCCGAATTCAACTTGAAGGCTGGATGCTTGTGGACTTTTCTGACAAGCTTTTTAAATTTGAAGAGGTGATTTTCTGTAAGACTGGTTCTGTTTTCTGTCATGCTCTGGTGTTGTTGTCATCTTGAAATATACCCTTCGATTTGACTATGGTCTTTTGATATCTCTTGAACCATTCTGAGCATATTTGCGGATCAAATCTAACGACTCTTGACAACTGACTGTTTCCAGCAACAGTCTCCAATAAGAGCAACACTGAGACAAACACCCCGCTGATTTAATTAGCGAGCAGAATACCAAATCACAAGCTAGTCTTTTGGGGCCTGTGAGAGCTGGCAAAGGCTTTTGCACTAACTTTGCAGAAAGGAAGTGGCACTTTGAATACTGATGAGTCAATCGCGCTGATGAAATAGGAGCCATTGATCAAGAGCAAATCTTGTCTGTGGCCGAAATAACGCCCAGCTATTAATTACAAAAGAAGCCCACTGAATGATTGCCAAGAGTCATGTATTGTATTGATCCATTGGCCTCCTCCTCCTTATCATCATCATCATCATCCCCTCCAACTGGCCTTTGTCCATAAAATGGCAGACAAAGACAAGAGGCAGGAAGGGGGCTCAGAGAAGAATGTGGTATCAGATAGCTAGTAACGCTGCATAGACACATAGCAGGTTAAGAGGAGGGGGTGTGAAAGTTTTACACTACAGTTCCTGTTGGTGGGAGGGTGTGTGTACCCAGGAGCAAATGCTTAAGAGGCTCTAGCTCCAATGAAACACCTCCATCTTGAATAGCCCTCGACACCTGATAAAACACTGGGTCATCCCTACAGGGGCTTTACGGCTCCTGAGGAGGAAAGAGGCCACTAAACGACTGTCTGCCTCTGACACGCCGCTAGTCTGACAAACAGAGACGCTCTGGATGTAGTTCTCCAGTGTCAGTTACAAAAACTACTGAGAAAAGTACAGGAACAATGCCCGGTTACTTTGGATAATCCACAGACCTCACTGTCCAAACTGTTTTCTTCATGAAAACTGTTGACAGTGAGGTTTGTAGATTACACATACTAACCGGGGACATGGTTTCAGATTTTTTTTCCCAATGTAATTTTTCAATGAAGTGAGCACCGCAAATATTATTCCATTCACATCCATTGTTTTGGAGGGGAGGCAGAAATCTTAGAGGCGGATACCTCAAAATGTACCACTGGAGATAAATGAGAAAATATGTCTTTTCTAATTTGTCAGCAAACCCTTTAAATAGGAGATAGAGGCTGCCCTGCTGCTAAACTGATCACATTTATTTGTATTTAGAATTTGGAAGGAATTATCATCCCTCCATGAGATTTCCTAGATGTACAAACAAACCAGGTCTGTACCACTGTAGAAGTCAGATGGAGGAACAGCAGTTTAAGTCCTGTTTACCTTCTTCAGTAGATGGATACTCGGAGCTCTCTGAGAGCCACAGAATCTGTCGGGTCTTTTTTGTTGTCCAGCCAAAATCAGTCTTTATAATATCATCTCTGTTAGGTGAAAATATCACATCTCCAAGTTGTGGGGATTTTCATGTTTTAAGCTAAATTGGAGGATTACATGTTCCTCTGTGGGTTGAGAATATTCTCCAAACCAAACCCCTTTCAAAACCTGTTATATAAACTCTGAAACGCATTGGTGGTCGAGGCAAACACAAGGCTGCTTTTCTAATTTACTGAGATGTTTACATTTTAGATACACAAGGTTTTTATCGGACAACAGCAATATACTGTATTTTCCTTATATTTTAGACATAGTGAGTTATAGTAGTGACTTATCAGGACCTGTACTGACATGTTTTATGGCGATTTACTATTTTTTTAATGTCATTTTAATCCAGTGGAGGCTGAGTGTGGATGTTGGAGTAGTTTCTAAACACATCAGCTCTCACATGTTGCTCCAGCACACCGTCATCATCCAAAACCAAATATCTGAGGAGATAACTTCCATAAACTTTGGTCATCACGCTGAAGTCCAAAAAAGCTGCCTTCCTCTCCAAAATCCACCACCCCCACATTTCCACTGATTGCTAATTTCTATTTATATGCCATGAGGGGAAATAATGAAAACCAGATGAGGAGGCGGAGGAAAGCTGAAGCAGGCCTTTTGGTGATGAATGCTGTGGAGGAGGATGACTGTTTATAGAGTATCCTGCTCCACCGCGGCCGTGCCGGCAGCGGTGCCCTGGCTAAGAAAAGGACTGCCCCGGTAGGATGTGTGGGTTGGAGGTTCCACCATGACTCACTTGGTAGTCATGCGTGTTTGCACTTGTATGGTCCCAAAAAACCCAAAGCTGCAGCAGGGGACCCGCCAAGCCTGACAACTCCAAATAGCATTACGTGGGTGTGTGGAGCAGCTAAATTTACTCTGAAACAAGTGCAAAGAGGGGGAGGAGGGGGAGTTTGTGACCATTTATACCATTGAATTACTTAATACTGACTCAGATTTCACTTTTTTTTTTTTTAACAGCAGAGTGGTAGTCCCGTGATGAGTAAAATGTGACGCAGTTGCAGAGCAGTTCACGTGGCAGGGTGATGGAAAAGTGAAAGAAACTATTCAGAGGCCCTAAAATGTTATTTTAGACACCTCTGCCGATTAGATCAGAGATTTAAGAGTCATGTTAAGGTCTCAACAGAGCCAAGTTCTGGAAATGGTGGGAGTAGGATCTGTTTCCTTATTTGGCTTAGGCTGGAAAATACCAAGTAAACACTGTCTTCCTGTTCACCGCCTCCTGAATACAGTTTAGATCTCTTCCACCCCCCTGCTATCCATACAGGGGAACTAAAGTGAAACCTGAAAAAAAGAGGCCTCCTATTGTTTGCTATCATCCAGGAGCCAGGAGCAAATGGGGCTCAAATTGCAGCTCTGAAAGGTAACAGGAAATTGACAAATCGCTAATCCACTCTTAACTATTCAAGGCAACAAAAGGTACATTCCACCAAAAAGGGAAAGAAAAGCACATTAAGTACAGAAGGCCCATTTGGAGGGATGGTTCATTTAATGCAAACCATGGACAAACTGGAATGAGACTGCGTGCTACTCAGTCTTAGTGAGAGCCTGGTCAGCTTAATAACAAAAGAAACAAGATAGCTCCTTTGTGCTCATGTTTACAATTAGCTTCTTATCTGTGAAGCATTTAAACCAAATCTGTTCCTCATAAACTGCTGAGGCTTATTGAGCTGTGGAGTTCTAACTTATGTTAAATAAAGAGATTCATATTCATGTTTAGCAAAACTCTGAAAGATCCCAGGCCTGTTGCACATAGCACCTGAGGGCACCACCATCACATGTAGGCTGATTATAGACACGGTTGTGTTGTTTTCTTGCCAATGCTGCAGCTTTCCAAACCTAAGCCGCAGTATATTTTTTCCTTTGTCCCAGAGAATTTCCTGGTCACAGTTTGTGTTTCCCCAACTGTTGGCATTTCTGGCTGACCAACCAACTTTCAAACTGATGATCTCATCCCCTGGGGGGCCCAGAGGTGGGTGGGTGGAGATGGGGTCAGCGGACTTCCCAAGTGATAAATTCACTGACAAAAAAAAAAAAAAAAGAGGTGGCCAAACGGCCGGACTGTGGGTCCTGGTGGGGGATGGATTTGCCCCTGTCGTTGCCTTTAGTGCAGGAACCACACCATAAAAGCCCAGCATTGATAGCCCCAGTTTATTATCTTTGAACAGGTGGCCCCAGCTACTCGTAATGGTCGCTCTCGATTCTCAAGGCACACACTGTTTGGGCTCTGCAATATGGAGACCATTTGGGAGTTTAGGAACATCCCGATCTAGCCGCGTTAAAGCCCAGGGAATAAACTACAGTGCATAGTTTTGTGATGACTTGTTGGCTGGTGAGTGGAGTGGAGTCGGGGGGAGGTTTAGAAGGAGAGTTACTTCCTGTGAGCAGTAACTCATGGAAACGTGGAGGCTCTGTTGATGCTAGCAGCTTCAGGGCTAATCGTGTCAATGACCTGTATTGTTTAGCTTTCAAGGTTACCGAGGAGAATCGCAGCAAAGAAGCCCTCCAAGAATGTAAACAGTCACATTTTGAGCTACAAGCTGTTTCTACTCACTGCTGAAAATCTTTACCAGGAATTCCACACCCAGCATGAACACACATACACACACACACACACATGCATACACACGTGGAAAACAGTGATTTGCTGTTCGCCAATGAACTCAAACTCAAGGAAACAGACCTGCATTTCCTTAAAATCAGCCACCAGTCACATCTTTCACTCCTCAAGCCAGTTACTGTTCAACAGCTCAATCAAGACAGCAGACAGTGCTATTTTTTCATTAATTAATATATTTTCTGCATTAAAGTTAACATAGTTTTCTTTTGTGCCACCCTTTAATTTTTCAGTAAGTATTTGATATTTTGTTATATTCAGACATGAGTAAATTTAAGACTGTCTCTTGCAATAAATATCATAAAATAATAGAGCTTCACATAATAAATATTTTTTTACAACAAAAAAATGTTTTAACAGACATTTTTCTTTTAAAAAATAGCCAGAATTCCTCTTATGGATTTTGAGCATCATACAATTTACACAAAATAAAGGAAAAAAAAAACATGGGAGAATGCCACAGAATGTGTATGAAGAGTTCAGATGGGTGGAAGGAGAGAAACATATCCAAGTGGGAGAAAAATACTATGAGATGGATGTGCTTTCGTTAATGCAACGTGAGCATAGGAACCACGGTTTTAGTGTGGTATAGCAACCAATAATTCAAACATACCTGCTTGCTATGAATACCAGGTAACAGCTACATAATTGCCCTATAGAAGATCGTCCTTCACAGATTTGGTGAGAGGCAGCTTCCTGCTGGGCGCACACACCCAGAGGAGAGCGCCTACCTAAAACGGAAGAAAAACTTTTTCATACATATAAAAAAATAGTGTTAATGAGGAGCTGAGGATAGACATAGAAACAGTTAAGGCAAACACTGGTCTGTAAAAACATGGTCCTGATCCAGAAAAAATAAAAATAAAAATAATTGAGTGGTTTTCGTTACTCCTTTGCTTAGCTCCTTAGGGTTCCGCAGTGAGGAGGGGAGGCGGGTGGGAGGTGCTTAGAATGTTTGATAAACATTAATTTGTGACTATCATCATCATTATCATTGTCATCATAAGATCCACATCAAGAGTCTCCCGCGCACACGCAATCACAAACACACAGGGGCGATCAGGAAGGTTTCTCCTGGGTCTGTGGGTCCCAGCTCTCCAGTTTGCAATAGACAGTGTTGGAGTTCTTGCAGCGACAGCCGGGCCTGTTAACCCGGTCGTAGCAGCCCTGGCACGCCTTCAGACACCCCTTGACAGGTGGGTAGCATAGCAGACAGGGGAAGAGTACCGACATTAATCCCATGCACAGGAAACGAGAGCAGCAGTGGGAACGTGACAGCGAGCAGGGGTGGTCAGCACACGAGTCCCCCTCATCGTCATTGGAGCAGTGGTAGAAGATGCCTTTAACCAGGCACATGCACGTGCCGTGCTCCAGCGCGCTCTCAGCAGAGCAGAGGCACTGGCCATTACACGCCAGACATGAAGGCAGGCTCCTGGGAGCCGTGCAGTCGCTGCACTTGCACTTCCCACAGCGCTCACAGATGAACTGGTGCCCGGCAGCAGCCACCACCCCGTTGCCACTGCCAGAAAAGTCTGATTTCCCTTTGCTCTGGGGCTTGAGTGGAGCCTCTAGTGGAGGCTGGTGGAAGTGAGGTCCCTGCTGGGGCTGTAAAAGGGCCTTGGGCTTGGGCTGAGTCCGAACAGGCCGCTCTGCTCGGTGGTGGTGCTGTAAGCTAATGCCGGGCCTGGTGGGGGGCGAGCGTGCCAAGAGTCCCTGCTCAGAGGAGGCACTGCTGTTGCTCCCTGAACTGGCAGCACTTCCTGTGCTAGTGGAGCGGCTGAGCCCCGGTGCCCGGGACCCGCCATACTGCTGTCCCCCGGCCACAACCACCACACCGCCCCCGACATGATGGTGGTGACCTGATGGCCGGTGCTCATAATTGTTGTTCACATTGACGAGGATGACCTCGTGAGTCCTCTCCTGCTTGTCCTGGGGCCTGGGGGCCATGCGAGGCGCAGGGGGCCTCCGTACCACCGAGGGCCCCTCAGTGTACTCGTTGCTGGAGCGGATGGCCTTGATTTGGTCCAGGGAGAGAATGGCAGCATGCTGGAGCTCCCGCTCGTAATCCGACCTCTGCCGGCTCTCTAGGGAAGGCTGCTGGATCACCACTAATGAACCGCCGGGGCCATGTTGACTTTGGAGCTCCATCTGGGGGGATCACCACTTCCGACATTCACCGTAGACTTGGCATGCATCGGAAAACCTGCCAGAGGGGGGAAGAGAGGCCGGGAAGAGACAAAGGGGAGGCAAGGGAGGGAGGGGACATCATCAGAGAGAGCCAAAACATGGCATAACTGGCAAACACACACTGTCCTGATGGAAGAGGGGTGAACGTGATTCCCAGGACATGTCATTTTCAAAACTGATGAAAACCAAACGACCACATCATTATCATTATTCCTAAACAGTAGAATAATAGCTACTGTGCAGCAGCAAAAATAGCACGTTTCAACACTGACTAATATCCAGAGTGTAATGAGCAGTATGTGTAATGTCATATTTGAGGAGTATTTAACGTTAATCCAGACTGGCTGTTTTCATCCTGTCCACATGACAATATGTCACTTTTGATCCCGTTAAATGAGGCAACCCGGGAAAGAAGTTGACTATTAACAAGACTTTTTGTACCGTCCTCCCCAATACGCACACATCTAAACTTACAAATACTTCCCCTCCTCATTTACATTTGTATGACTAGTTAACATTTAAATGCACCGCGGCGACGAAATGAGGACACGATCCAAGGGAACTAAATGAGCTGCCTCACTTAGTATTCTATTACTAGAGCAAAAAGGATTTCAGGGAAATGGGGACAAAAGTAGCGCAAAAAACCCCTAAGGTCAGACCAAGTTCCGATAAATACAGACTAGTTGAAAAAGGGGACAGAGCGCTTGAAAGTTGACGGATTAAAACTTCGCCTCACGCAGTTTTATCGACTTTATCTGAAGTAAATCAATTGTCTGATGCGCGTGTTTAAGCCATAAACACCACCAGGAATTTGGGTTTGAGCCTTCGGGGATGTTATGAAGCAACGCCGACCTGCACGAGGCCAAAACCTACACAGTCTGCAAAAACATAAAGCCTGGCTGCCCCGTGAGACGCACATCAACCCTCACAAGGGAGAGACGCCACAGTCAGAGTCAAAACCATCGATTTAGCCGCTTTTGCACTTTGCAAACAAACTAACTTATTATTTTTAATAGTCTAAGCGTCAAAGGGCGCACCATAAACAGGATTATCCGCACCGCGCGCGCTGAAAGGAGAAGCCGTCTGCGCAGTAATAAAAGCAGGATCCTATAAAACCCACAGAGCCGGAGATCAAGAGACATAAGAGGACGCATCCAAATAGACGGGGAAAAACTTATGAATGAAAACAACCGCCGTGGGGGAGGGGTGTTTGTTACAGCAGAGCCACAGAAGGACACAGGCGTGGAAATCTATCAGCTTCATCAACTAATCGCGATGAATTTCAGCCGCTGCGGGTGCTTTTTTCCCGTGCCAAACACATAGAAAATGAGACGGAACGTCTTAGGCTTTGTGCACCAGTGTAACAAAACATTTATTTCACCACAGCGGCGCACACCAGATCGCTACGTACGCTACTAGCGGGCAACAAACACCGTAAAACCAAAGTAAAATGCGTAAAACAAGTGTAAAATAGTAAAGAAGATGCGTACCTATATGCAACCATCCATAACGTCGAATCCATCAACCAAACAGCCTACCAAAACTCCATCCAAAAACGAAGGGGCAATGTCCACACGTAGACAGCCTGTTAATCCAAGAGCGAGTGTATCCCTTTGCGTTATTCCCTTTTCTTAGTCAGTTTAAAGAAAAGTTCGGCGCGGGTTACGCATGCATTCGTCCCAGGATAAACCACAGTAAATCCACGGTGGAGCTCTGATGGAGGAGGGAGGGAGGGAGGAAAGGCACCCGGAGAACTGCTGCGCACTTGGGAGGCCGATCTTCAGGCAAGACAACCCAGTTCTGGAAGTCCCGTATGAATTGTTGTAAAATAGAAAATAAAAAAAATCAAAGACGATTCAGCTTATATCCAAGAGTTTCTCCTCTTCGCGCCTCTGCAGAGAGTTGAGTTTGAGTTCTGGTTGTTACTTATTGTTGCGGGGAATCTGCGCTCTTGTGCAAAAAAAAAAGAAAGCGTCGTCGGGTCGCAGGCGGCGGTGCGCTCTCTCCAGCTCTGCGGGCCTGTTCAGCACTGAATGAATGGGAACGCAGGGCTCAGTGTTTGCTCGACAAGCCAACTCCCATTGGCCATTCACTCCACTGAAAAAGGATACATCGCATCCGCTCCTGATTCATTGGGCAGATGTAGAAGGCCGGGCGATAGAGATGTGTGCACTAGTTAAGGTGGAACTGGCTTTTTATTTCGCGTTGGCTCGGCGAGGGGGCTCAGCGAAGAAAAAAACACACTAGTAGTTTCCGTTCTTGTGGGTTATGAATAATGGTGTGAATAAGGTTGACTGTGACTAAAGGTATTGTAATAAAGGCGCCATTTATTTATATACTTGCTGATTCGTCATTTTTGCTACAGAGGCCACACATACACGGAACAGAGAAAAATAAAAGCCCCGCTTCATAGATGTAACTTTTACTCTGTTTCTGGAATTTAAACTGAAATGTTACTTGGCCAATATACAAATTAAACAGTTTTAAGGAGTAAAAGCGTATTACTAATACACATGAAGTAAAGGTTAATACATGCATTTTGATGTGTTGGTGAAACTATCATATATGTTTAGTAATTAGAAGTAAATCTTATGAACAACTCAATAAACCTGATACTTAGTAAATATGTTTTACAGGTTATTGAACGTCACACGATGAAGGGTTTGTTGACAAAAGAAAGATTAGTTAAGATTACATTTTAGATGAATTAAACGTGGCTCCTATAGATTTGTAGGGGTTTTTAAGAGTCGTTAACGAGACCAGCTCTCTACAATGTAATCATCTCTGTTGCACTGAATGACAGTCATGTATATTCACTTGGTGTTGAAATCTTAAAAAAAGACCTTCAGTGCTACAGAAATCTCACTTAAGAGACCAGTGACAGTCAACTGGCTGATTTTAGACAATTCAGGGAGGAAACATCAACAGGATGTCTTCCCTCCTCTCTGGAATGTTCCCATTACGCATTTACACATGTCACCAGAGGAAATCAAATGTGTGGTGATGAGTCTGCAGCTTGCATAACTCTCTGATATGGCCACTTTCCCATCGTTTGACGAGTTTCAGGGGTAGTTTTTTTGGATGGGGGGAGGTGGAGGTGGAAGTGGTGGTGGTTGGATTTTTTTTTTTTTTGAAACTCCCAGACCACCTTAAGAAAAACACAGCCCTGCAGCCAGGGGGAAAGACTCCCCCCTTCACTCCTGCTACCCCCCTCCTCTCTGTTCCTGACTGTCTGGTTTGATTGGTGTCGCGGATGCGCTACATCCGGATCCATGAGAAAAGGAAGTTCAATACAAAGTCAATTTATCCTATTCAAATGGAAAAATCAATAGATGAATGACCCTCAGTGCCATTTCGGGTCAGCAAATGCTTAAAAAAGAATGCGAAAAAAACCCACCAGAGTTAACGGACTGTTAAAGTCACTCTGTGGCGCAGAATCTTTTTTTTTTTTTTTTTTAAAGCTGGATGTTAAAATCCAGCTTCTCGGTGATAAAGCAAATCCTGGTAGACCGACAGATGGCCGCCTGGATCCCTGCTCTTAGTGGTCGGAAGTGCGGACGGAAATCTCACGATTACAGCAATTAGCTGATTTTCCATGGATAGATTTGATGAATATACCAGCCGCGGCTGTTTTTCTCCCCGTGGATATGGAGCTGCAGTTCCCCAAACTAGGGGTTTAGTAACCATCAGAGGTCCATGAAGGGGGTCCTCACATACAAGACTAATTCCACTGTTTAGTTCCACAGATGTTAATGTGGGGAAACACATGTAATATTCTGATTAGAGGCTTCATTCTCTCCACATGCTTTATAATTAGTTGTAAAACTTTTTGACCAACTCATGGTTTATTGCAGTCTTCTCAAATATGAGCCTGAAGTCAAACCTTTCTCTCTGAAAACATAAAAACCGGTGATTTGTTTGTGCAGTTATGCAAAAAATCACATATGAAGTGTGTTTTTTCCAAAGAGTCACAAATATTTTCACCTACAAAAATCACAAAGTGGCGCTGAAAATATGCAGAAAAGATTCTGTTTGGATGTGCAGGTGAAAGCTGGGATAAAACAGACTGATGCATGGGTAGTCTCCAAATCCAGTCCACGCTAAGTTTACTTTTGCACTGAAAAACAATTCCTTCAACACTGTCAGCAAGGAATTCCATGATTTTAACTAAAATTTGTATTTTATAAGCTTTTGTCAGAAGGATACTTCTGCTGTAAACTCAGTGTTAAATATCTCCAGGGCTTGTTTGCTTGTTCATGACTTTTTCCTCTAATGTTCTTTTGCTATGAAAAAAGACAAGGCAACCATATGAATACGTAAATAATGCATTAAATACATTATTAATATTTTATATGATCAAACATGACACTTCAGCTCATTTTTCAAAACCAAAAAACTAAAACAGTCCTGAGCTGCTGAGCTGCAGACTGTTTAGAAACAGCCAAGATTTTAACAAGCATTTTCGGGAAAACTACATTTTCTATTGGCACAATAGTTTGTGGACTCAGAACCAGTTACCACATTTGTTTTCTAGTAGCAATAAAATAAAAACTTGAACAATAGTTGCATAACTTGGCACAGCGGCTACAAGAGATTTTGCCAAAATCAGCATCTACCAATATTCAGCTTGGCGTTGTGTCAGGTTCTTATCATGTTGGGAACATGTCCAGCAGCTGAAAAAGTATACTTTAGAAATAATATTAGAAAGAAGTTCCTTAGTTTTGAATTTGTCTGCAGCAGCGTGGTCAGAAGAAGCACAGGCCGCTGTGCTGCTGCTGATAGCTGATATACGACTGGATGAGAGAGTCAGGGATCCGGGGCTTCACAGTGTTCAGGGCACTTTCAAAGTGTCTGGCCTCGATGTGCTGAGCTTTGATGTCCTCTTGTAGGGCCAGGAGGGCAGCCTCTCTGCATACTGCTGTTATCTGGGACAGGAAACAGACACAGATATTCAGCTGTCAGGCAGAGCTGGTCCATCCAGTGAACACCGTTGAATCACATGAGCGGCCACAGTCAGAGGCTGATCGACTGCGATGACAGAGGGTAGATGTGTTACGGTAATAGAGCAGTACTTTATTTATCTCTATCTGAGAAAGAAGCCATGCAAGGCGGAGAGACTAACACAAACAGAACTGTGTGTAATCTCAGAAAACCACTGATATCTGTACTAAAGAGAGCCACGAGGCAAAAATCCATAATGACCGTCCCTCTCACAGTTTAACTACAGTGAGAACAAGTCAGCATGTGATCCTCTCTGGAAGTAAAAACACTTTCAACAGAATCAGCCTCTGTTTTTCTCAGTATATGGAAAACTCTGATGTTAAATGTCTTAAATTCTCCTTCAATCTGCAATGTAACGATACTTAGAGAAACTGTGGTTCCCTGGCTCTGAGCTGTAAGACTTAACTAATAGGATTATTTCTGCCTCCAGAGCAGCTGTTTTAATGAGAGATGTCTGTTTAACCAACATTTCTGATCTGCCATGTCTAAAGTGTAAATACAGTAGTCCTCTGCAGCCTCTTTAGTGCAGGACTGATGGAATTATGCAACGGCTGACATGGAGGAGTGCTGCAGGTGACCTTTGGGAAAGATTCTGCACACGCCAGAGGACTGACTCACTTCCGAGTCGGTGGTGACGGCTGATGAAGGCCAGGCACCTTTCCCAGCAGTGCCACCCTCCTCCCGTTCTAGAAGCACAGCTTTGTTCTGAGCCAGAGCAGCTTACACACCTTCCTCCAACAAGGGCAGCACAGGAAACTATTCGCCTGTACAACCACTGATAACGTCTGGTGGGAGGTTAGTGGGACATGCAGTCATGTGATGCGGCAGAGCGGTGGAATATTGAACAGTGAAAGTATGCACGCAGAGCAATGTGGGTCCAAGGAAATTGTTCACTGGCCTGAAGCGCTGATGGTCACTGCCCTTCCCTCCACAGCTGCGCTATGTGGCACGCTGAGCGACATGCAAGCTGATACCAAATATTCACATGCACAGTGTGCAGAAGATGAGTTTCCAACAATCACTGATGTTGCACTGTCCCTTCACACTGGGTGAGAGGTCCTGCTGTTTTGCATCTCCAGTACTGATCAATAAATAATGTGAAACTAAAGCACTGCTGTGCATTTATATCAATGAAAAAGTGCTATGTAAGCCTGGCACTAAATCTGTCATTTAACTTTTATTATTTGACAGTTTGTTGATTAAATACACAGTTAAATGTAATGGTCTCCTACAGGAGAATTATAAGTGAAGTATAGTCTAGAATTTCTTATCTCTTCTCTTAATCTTATCATCATAAGAGCAGCAGGATCTGATTTATTCTTTTAGCTGTGTTTGCAACCTAGCTAAGCTATCAAACATATTATCTTAGATACTGTTCATCCTGCTCCCATCACAAATCCACCATTTTCTACTATTCCTAAGTTTTCTTAGAAGAATTCAATATCTATTAAAAATATCTCCAGGAAAAAGCACAGCGACTGTTGGAGTGCATGACAGTCATGGCGTTTTTCAAGGCTAGAGAGTAAAATGAGGGGAGATAGCTGTGACAGCAGTGTGCTCTGGCCCGGGTAGCATGCACGGCTCGGGACAGGTGCTTTGCAGATGTCAGGATGTGAGGCCTATCCCGCCCCCCTCCTTCTTCTGTTTCAAGCCAGTGAGCAACATGATTTAGGCCGGGTAAACACACGGGGCTGGGTTAATTTTGTATGAGGCTTTCCCATCATTCAAGTCATTTAGGCCTGTCAGTAATAATGATGCAAAACAATGAGGCCATGTATCCTGGTTCCCTGTTTACAAACGGAGTGAGGGTGAGCGAGCTAGGAAAGGAGTGAGTGAGAGAGAGCGAGAGGGATGCCACATGTTGAACAATGTGATTTAGTGTTGTTTCCAAGCAACATTCATAAACAGGAACAGACAAACGTTGCAGCACAATCAAACTGTAATTTCTTATTTACGCTGAAACTTGACTTACAGGACATGTTAGTCTCCTTGTGCCTCAATCTCATGATTCAATGGTTAATAATTATTTGGTTGTTTACTTCCACAACACCCCTCGGGTTTATTAAAAGAGGGGAGAAAAAAATGTCCGGAGCTGCTCTGAAGTACACAAACGACGTGCGCGCACACACAGGCCCCCACATTCATGCTCGCTGGGTTTATGAGCTGGTCTGTGAAGGCGATCAACAAGCCAGTGTTTCCTGCTGTGTGTTTGCCCGTACATGCCTTGAAAAAAACATAAAGCCACAAAGGCAAACAGGGCGAGCGAAAGAGCCAGTTTGTTTGTAAACGTGAAGGCATTCCTAGACCGGAGCCAAAAGTCCAGCGCCGACCCCCCTCCAGCACCACCTTGATACCCCTCAACCCCCCTCCCCAAAAAGCAACCTACAACCCCCTAAAGATGGGCCCCCCGCACTTCTGAGAAGGAAAAAGAGGAGGAAGGAGAAAGAAAACTGCAAATGCACAGAAATGAGATGTGTGTGCGTGGTGGTGGTGGTGGTGGTGGTGGTGGGGGTCGGTGGTGAAGAGTGCTGAATTGTGGCAGGCCAAATAAATTATAGATCTCTCTCTCTCTTTTTTTAATTTTATTGCAATGCAGACTTTATTTTTCATTCCCTTCATAAATTATGTCAGCAATCACTTAAATATATGGAGAGGGCTGAGCTGATGCATTGCAGTGGCTGCTCTCTGGTGGTGTGGGCGAGCGCAGAGTTCCTGGAGGTGGCACGTAGCCAGTCGTAAAGGCAAAGCAAACGAGAAAAAAAAAAAAAAAAAGCAGCAATCATCAAGAACCTCTCAGTTTGGAGACGGGGCTAAAACTTGCTGACTCGAGATGACCCAAAAGCTGGCCTGATACTGAGTCAAAGAGAGAGCTTTTGATGACGAAGCAAAAACTGTACAGTAAACTCTTCCATTGCAGCTGGTTCAGGTTAAACTGAATCATGGTCTACAATCTATTCATTCAGCAGATGTTTGCTGATGATACAAACAGTCTTGCTGACACCCAATTCCTCATGCTGCAAATCATCGCGGGGTCCACTCAGTTCCTACAATCTGAGATAAATCCCTAAGTCATGCTGGGACCAAATTATAGCCAGTCTAATCAGGTCTGGGAGGGACCCATGGGGTCTAAAATCTGTGGGGCGACTCTATCAGCTTGGATCCTGTGGTGCATTGTAATCACTGTAAGGTACCAATGTTTTTTTGATCACCGTTGGTCCATTTGTCCATATGGGATGTTGTTTACACAGCTAACATTTTACACAGGTTCCTAAAAATGGCAGTTGCCGGTGCTGCAATGACTTGCTCAAAGGCTTGAAACAAAGCACTCTGTATGATGTATCATGAGACCATATCACAAGCAGAACTGTTTCATAGCTGTTCCAACCAGCCACACTTAAGGGCAGGGAGAAAAGCTGGTGTAGAGAGGGCTAAGATACAACACTTGTTCATATATGAAGATGATGGTGCACACTTTTTTCCTCAAAGACATTCATGATGTTGCACATACAAAAGGTGATGGAAGTTTTGAAAGAGTGGACAAAAATGTGCTGCATGTTCAGAGTAGACACAAGTAGAAACCACATGGAGAAATGGACCTATAATGTTAAGTAAGTAAAAACTATAAAGTATGGTATAATACAACATGCATAAAGTTTAATGGTCATTATATCATATACCGCTGCCGCCACCAGCAGAAATGTCGGGAATCCTTGTGTCAGTCATTCCACCTTAATAAAATGTCAGCGAAACCTCTCAAACCGCAGAGCTTTAAAATGGGTCGCTGGAAAAGTGATAGATACTCAATTGGAGCTCCCACCACATCCTTGTTTCCACATATTCCTCTAATGACAAGTTTCCCCTGGTGGTTCTCAAACCCCCTCTGAAAACCAAGAGTCACACGCATGAACATACAAACACATACACATATTCTCAAACACCAAAATGTACATACAGGGACATAAATATAATAAGTATAATAAGAGTTGCTGAAAAAAAATCAAACAGGCAATTTATCATTACTCTTCAGAATAGCTGTCAATAAGAGTCAAATGCAGTGGTGAGAGTGGTGAGACAGAGGGGGGGTCTGACTACCATAATGACATGTTTGGTGGAGACTGGCAGTCACATTTACCTCTGCTGTCTGTTGATCATTTCATACAGACAGGAAAAGTCATTTAGATCCTAATTTTGATCCTCAAGTGGACGAAAGATTTACCTCGTCGAAAAGTAAGAGAACGAGACAGGCAGGAAGAAAGTTTGAATTTAATTCTACAAGCTGAAATTAATTTCCAACGTCACCTTCAGGGGGCAGACGTGAGCAGAGTGTAACAGTTTAGAGTTAGAGAAGAAGAACGCGGTCTGAAACGGATGGAAGGTTGGTCTGGCTTAAAAATGCAAATTGCTGGAATAAACAACAAATTCAACTAGTCCATCAAGTCAAGACCTGGATTCTGGTTCAACTCGAGTGTTGTTGTGACAAAAATGGAGAAAAATATAGATCTAATTCAGACGCAACGGGAAAAAAGATGAACACCAACTGACATCTAAACCACTGTACTAAAATTTCCATGTTGTCAATGGAAAACAGGTAAAATAGTAGCAACCACTTCAGTGTTTGATATGAAACCCACAGTGGTTTTATGAATATGAAGTGAACTTTATACCATTGATATCAATGGATTAGAAAAAATGCCTTTCATTACATATATAAACTCTTTGTAAACTATGCTTTACTAGAAGGTATTAGTATTTAATTTCAAATTCTAGTGGCGTGACAGAGGAAGGCAGAGGATTTCGGTCAGTGAAGCCATTTTAATGGGGTTATGACATGAGGACGGGCACGTGCAGGGCTCAGGGCTGCAGGCCCTCGCTTGCCTCCTGTGCCTCCAGCAATTAGGGCGCCACAACATGAAACTCTGGATACAACAGCGGCCTTTATGCTCTATTGGTCACTGCACCACAACTACACAACTACACCCTATATCGTGCTGTTTGAGTGCACACAGTTGGACATATATACTGTATGTGGAGTGATATACTACAGCACGTCCAGCGCTGTATGTGAGGTCCTGTTGTCCTTGTAAGATAAGACAACACGAAACTTTAATGACCCCAGAGAGGAAATTAGGCTGTTGTAGCAGCAAATGGTAACAAGATACAGCAAAGAATAACAGAATATAAATGAGAACATAGCAAAGCAGGGGTTGCATAAACACACCTGACACTTTTTAGCACTTGAACATGGCAAGCCAAAATATAAGAGTGGAAATAAAAAGTCACGAGTATCAACATTTAGATAGAGATGCAAAATAGCAACAGTAATAATCTCAACCCTGGTGATCATGAAAAAGAACTGGAACTGAAAATGTGCAGCATATAAACGCAGAGTACCAGAGAAAATAAAGGGTAAATAAGGATGTAGACATAGTCTCTGTAGAATGTGAAACTAGCTGGTCTACAGAAGGTAGGACTGAGTGTCTACAGGTGCATTGTGAACAAGAACACACAACTTCCTGTGTCAAGTTATTAAAAATGAATCAAAAATAAACAAACACCACACTGCAGCACTCATCTTACATGTTCACGCAAAGCCCCAAAAGCCTGCAGTGACACTCTGAAAACCAGCACATGCACATTTATACCTAAATAACTGTTCAATTCCATATTTTTCCCCACAGTATTTCCTGGGAGAAGGTGAGAAGGGGCGCGTGCCATGAGACAACCTGTTCAGCACGACGAAAATAAACCCTTCTGGAGAGGTGGGAGGGGGGCGAAAAAAAAAAAAACCAAGCTTGCGACTGCTGGCAGTGCATACCAGCGTTCTCAGGTCAAATCTGTCTGGTGTACTTTTCGCTTCCTACTTCAACAAAGGCGCTCAGTGAGTGTATCAGACGCCCTTAATGAAGGGCTTGTTAGCTGGGCTACCGGCAGCAGATCCACTAGAGCCGGAGTGTGTGTTTACTATCAATCCGGCCTTGTGTCTACAGCGGGCTACATCCAGTCCTCCCCACCTCTCTCCTGCCTCACCCCCCCGCCTCCCTCACACACAAACGGCCACATTTACAGGAGCGAGCCCCCACCCCCCCATCACCCACCCCCTCCTTTGCCTACCACAAAACCTCTCCCCCATCAATTCACAAGTCCTGCACACATACTTTACAGTGCACAGACACACACACGTCTCTCAGTACACTGCACTTGCTCGTGTAATACATGATACGCTGAAGAGGCGTGTGCACACACACATGATTAAAAGGCCAATGCATAAACATATACACACACACACACACACAAAAAAAATCAAGCTACACGACTATGTGTAACCACACATACATGTACAGGTAGAAATGCATGTACATATACACACACCCACAACTACACACTTAAATATAGTACGTATAAGTACAGGCTGCATGCAAACATGTCCAGTCTTTCATGGGTAAGCCTTGTACATAGCAAACACATGCATGTTTGTTTAAAGCACAGTCAATCATTTAACCCTTAGAGGTCACAGCCAGCAGCCATAGCTTATTCACTTATTTTTATAATTTACTTATAATAACAAATTCTATTACTGCGAAAATTTTAATGATAAATCAAGTCTGCAAACAAATCACAGATCACATGCACACACACACAAAAACCCAAAACAAACAAAAAGACAAAAAAATGTAGAGTGAAAAGGCATTATCATTAAAGATTAATCTACCAGTTACTTTCTCGATTAATCAGTTGAGTAATTGAGAATTACTGAATCAAATGATTAATCTGTAAAACAGCAGCACATAGTGATAAATGTCCAGAGTAATGTTTTCAAAGATAAAGTAACTGTTGATTGGTTATCAAAATAAAATAGTTGCTGAATAAAGTTATGTTGATCAACAAACAGATGATACAGACTGAGTAATCATTTTGGTTCCACTGCGCACAGAAAGGAAAAATGAAGACAATAAACAGCATACTGTTAATGCCATCACAAACACATGACAAAAACAAAGCAAAGTTACTAAAACAACACTACAGATTCCAGTTTAACTGAACATACAGATGCATAGTGCACAATCCCACACACATAAATTGTTGGATAGCTGTTGTCTAATGCCAGAGATATTGGCTCTAAGAGGAGTGCTCTTATGCAAATGGGAAAATATTAATTCCCTCCTCTAAAGTTGCCTCTAACCACACCACAGTATCAGCACCACCACCCTAACCCCATCACTGGAAAAGAAAGAGAGGAAAAAAAGAAGCGACACTGCATCCAATTTTCAGAGAGGAAATTAAATAATATTTAAATCAAACGACGTCGGGGGTGCAGAGCCCAAACTCTCAACCAGAAATAAAATGTTTCATCCTCCAAAAAGGCTAAGAGGAAGTGTCTGCAGTGACATGCCTCTGCCAAGAGAAACAAGGCCTGACCACAGCTCCATGTGAAACCTATTTAAGATTACAAGGCGCGCAAGAGAGAGAGGGTTAAAGAGAGGGAGGTGAGGTTAAGCATGGAGGGAGGAGAGTCACGTGGGGAGAAAGGGGGGAGAACGGAAACATGGCACATGATCATAAATAGAGTAGACAGCAGTGTGTGTGTGTGTGTATGTGTGTGTGTGAGCGAGCTGTGGATGAACGTGCACATGCTTGTGCTCTAAGCAGAGGAATTTAGATTCCACTGAAAACTCTGATGATGAAAGTGTGATCGCGTGGGCTTTTTTTCACCATATGTTACAGCTGAGACAACAGAGACCGGGGGAAGATATTACACACGAGTATTCCAGCAGACACAAAAACCTTTGTGTGCTGTTTAAATATTCCACCTCTTAGGCTAAATGAATAAACCTCACACAGAGATATATTCTGAATGTGAGTCACATTCATTATCTCCCAGTAAACAACATCCAGTAACTTGCTGCACCAAGTACATGTGTGTTCAACCATAGTTTAGTGTGGGAGTTACACTGTATCGTACAATACACACCTCCACCTAGCAGGTGTAAGTCATTAACTGTTGTCATGTTGGAGAGGTTAAAAAGATGTCAGAAAAGTCAGAGATAATTCACAAAACAAATCCTCATTTTTCTATTTTCTTGATTAAAAATTGTCTAAAATCTGTAACACATCATTTTTTGATTTGACCTAAAAAGGCACAACCATGTTTTTAGATCTTTTTTCTAGCCAAGATTAGCTTTAGAGTTCATGAATAAAATGTATAAACGTATCAAAATTATGCACAAAAGGTGGTTCTTTGGCTCCACCCACTGAGGTTGATGGCAAACAATAACATATCTGGTATGTATATATAATAAGATAAGATATCTGCCTGTAGGAAATGCTTTTAATAAGTACAAACCTAATCTGTGACCTGTGAGGTATGCAGGTGTCTGTTCACAAACGTTGTGACGGTAAAGGCTCAGCGTGAGCCATGTTTTCTAGCCACGCAGGAAATGTTTGTCACGAAAGTGGAGGATGCTCTGATGTAGCATGACTCACTGCTAATGTAAGTAAAGTGGCAGGGATGATTTTCAACATGGAAACCTCCTACAAAAGCTACCTAATAACTTCCATGCCAGACGATTAGGCCTTATCGTCTCAGGTCCCTACCCATCTTATGTTTTGGAAAGACGTGTGTGGGATAGCACCTGTGTTGGGGCTACACAGTGTTAAGGTTACATGTATGTGTGTGTGTGTGTGTGTGTGTGTGTGTGTGTGTAGGGGAGTATACCTGGGCCTCGCCTTTAAGGGCATATTTGTCCTCGCCCCTTAATCAGACGAATGAAAGCTCCACATTCTCCCTGGACTTGGGAAGGCAGGGATGGCATATTTACCAAACACACCCACACTGAAGTGACCTGGAGACTTGGTATGTGTATGTGTACGTGTGTGTGTGTGCCTAAGTGATGTGTGTGCGTTCGGCAATGTCAAGATAGGTAAAACTCCACCTGTGTGATGTGCTCCACTGAAATTTTCTTCTTCCTGTTTCCTCCATCTTTCGTAATATACACAGTACCCACAAACACGCAGTGAATGTTCCCATGATTAGTAAAGCAGGTACAGCAACATAAACACACAACGCAGATGAACCATGTAGGCTGCAGCGACAAAACCCCTCAGTATACTAGAAGCATTACCCATATAAATTCAACTAGTCTGGCTTTAAATACCATCTCATTATTTATTCTATAACCTTCAGAGTCAACACAGTCTTCATCCAGTGTAAAAACAAAAGCCTTTAACATTCAGGAGTTAAACTGCAGCCATTTTCATTCAGCCTTTCAAAACTGTAGATTAAAAAGTATATAATCGACATTGACTTAATGGTGTGTCCTTGTCACTGTACTTCTCTAGTTTTATTAGCTACTTTCAGGTTGTGCTGTTCCTTTTCTTTCCACTCCTTCTCCACAATTTGGCATCTTTCTCTTCACCCCCCCACCCCTCCTTTGTCCCTTCCTACCTTTCAATCCTTCCTATCTTGCTCCATTTCTTTCTTTCTTGGCTTTTGCAACCCACCTTCTGTCTTCTTGCGTGGCCAAGGGAAACAGCACAGCTAGTACGCTCGAGGACTCATATTTCCAAGGAAAAATTCAATTTGTGCTCACCATGTACTCGCACATAAACCACAGCGAAGGCTTTATATATATAAAAAGTTAAATTAGGGCAGATTGGAGCCATTTCCCCTCTTGGCGATCGCTGGCCTTTTGCAAGTCACCACAGCTTGCTGGCTGAAGGTGGTGAGGGAAATGTTTTCTTTTTTAACCTTTATTTAACCTGCAGCGTCGACTAAGAACAACATATTTACAATGACAAGAGGCAAAAGGCTCGCTGGAGAGGAAGTGAGGCGAGGTGTTTCACAGTCACACAGAGTTACAGAGGTGTGAAAGGCTTTTTCCTCGCAGCCTTTGTTGAGCTCTTGACTGTGTTTTCCATATCGACTATGTTTTTCTGAGTGGCGGCGTGACTGCTTCTGTGGTCAGCCGCATAGAAAATAAAAAACACACACACACACATCCACACACACAGGACTAGAGGTTAAACCATATTTTGGAAAATCACTGCCAACTTCAGACCTCGTCAGACACGCATTCCACCGATGATGATTACAGATCATTCTCTCTTCGAGTGCTGGACTGATGGCGTATATCAGCCTCGTACATTGTGTAATGTCGCTATTATTCAAACAGCAACACGTTTTGTTGATGCATTTTTTGGGCCTGTGTCCTTGGTGATAAAAATCTTTGCAACAACAAATACCGAGTCATAAATCAGACAGACGACACACAGAGCCAGAGGAGGAACAGCCACAACCACAACAGGTGTTAAGAGGAAACCATTTGTCTTCCTGTGAGGGTGGTTTTGCTCAGTGTGTGTGCGTCATGATGGTGTGTCATTATACAAAGCCGTATTTGTGATCAGACTCTTTTTATGTCTTTTAATCGTTGAAAACAGGCTTCCGCAAATCCAGCGTGTCTGCTCAGGCTTCTATTTTAAAATGAGGGGGATAACAAAAACCTCATCATCATTACAAAACTAGTTTTATGTCCTTTAACTGCCGCAAAAAAAATGCAGCAATGCTTCATGAAGTTATAACTCAACATGTTGACTTTGACTGCAGAGCTGCTCAGTAATCTAGGAAAGGGGAATATTGAGCATCACAGGCAGCACATTGACGTCAAGACACACTGTTGATCTGCCTGATTTGTACGTCCTGCATTGGAACAGACTTGCTCCTTCCAGTGTGAAAAAAAAAAACAGAGTTAAGAAAACAATTGCACCAGTGAGTCTGAATGGCTGTCAGCCAAGCGTCTCAGACACCTGGGCTCAGGACCAAAAAGCTCTCCCCCTGTTGGAGGGAAAAAACCCACCACTATGGAGGTCACAGCCAGTCAAAGGCATCTGTGACTGAACACAAAGATATTCTGATACAGCTGAAAGCTGTAGCTTGAAGTTTTATTTAAAATGCCCCAACAACCACCCACCCCCCTCTTTTGGAGATGGATGTTACGACACTGTGAAATCTCCAGGGAGGGCACACAGCAGGGCTGGCACTGCCTGTCAGCTGTCGTCACCTCGACGTGCTCTGCATCGAAACAGCAACTTCCAGCTCTGTCCATTCTGAGTTCATGCAGAGAAATCCAGATTTTTTTGTCAACATCTTGTCACGATCTGCTAAGTGCTCTTTGGCTGTGGTGTTTTTGCACTGCACCTCCTGGAGGTCAACTGTCAATCAAACACCACAGGGAGGTCTATAACATCCACTGTTAATGAAGTTTGAGTTTCTGTAAGTTGTGTACTCACTGACCATCATTACTTGTTTTAATGACTCTGTTCCTTTCCTGTTTATTCCAAACAAACTGTAGAGCAGAGAACACGTCAGTCCTGTGCAGCTGAGGGAAAGACCTAACAGCAAAGTGCTAATTTTGTCCTCAACTATATATAAGAGAGAGAGAAATATAAAATAAACATTTATCCTTAATTAGAATATCAGGTGATTACTCTGTGGTGAGGCATTTCAGCTCCTCACACATTTTATTATCAATTGTTTCTCTATCTAAAAGTCTAAAACAAATTGAAATAAACTTTTGGGAATCCAAACATCTCTCAAGGAGCCATTTTTCTGTTGATCCTGATGATCACACTGGATCACTGTTTTGCTTTACCTTCATTATTCTCTTTGATAGTAAAGTGTTTTTGCTCCAGATCCCATCAAAACAGATATGTGTGATTATCACTGGAATGTGTTATCTTAAAAAAAAAACTAAAAAAACTAAAAAGGAAGTGGAAATCTAATCTATTTTTTCAGTAGACTCAGCTTAAGTGCTGTACAGAGAGGATCTTTATATAGACAGTAAAAGAAGGATTTATATTGACAACAGGATAAAAAGACAAAATAA
Source organism: Lates calcarifer (assembly GCF_001640805.2). Lineage (NCBI taxonomy): Eukaryota > Metazoa > Chordata > Actinopteri > Centropomidae > Lates > Lates calcarifer. The sequence continues at coordinate 22,419,688 of NC_066840.1, read as the reverse complement.
TTTGCCATTGACTTATCATAGTTTGATAAAGATTACATTAACTTTTCCAGAGTTTGAAAGCTGCTTAAGAATCAGGGATGAGACATGGGTAAATTTCTTCATGTTGTGCTTAAATGCAACTTTTGTTGACTAAATTAGTATCTGTGTGGTTGTTTTGTTCTTATTTTTCAAATACATTACAGAAATGTATGTAAAAAATAGCACCTTTAGGCTGGAATAAAATTTCTTGATGTCTAAAATAAAAAAGCTTTGTATTGAAACCTGAGAGGGCTTCAGCTTTTCAGCAAGGCTACAAACAAGGCCTGGAACTGACTCGATGCCTGTGACAGGGTGCAATAAATCCTCCAGGTCTTTTCCTGTCAGGGCTTGATCATAAATAGAAGAAAAAAAGAGAGAAGTGGAGTAGCATCACACCTTCCTTCAGGTGCAAGTTAAGCCCTTCTTCTTCTTCGTGACAACACTGCGATTACAGTATCAAATGTTGCTTCTGTTTGGAGGAGTGATGGCAGAGGTGAGGAGCGAGAGCCGGCAGCAATTTACTGGGCTGAGTGTGAGTTAAAGGTGTGTGTGGTGTCGGAGAAGGGTTTAGAGGGAAGGTGAGGGTTGGGAAACCAGATGTCACTCTGGGCAGGTAGGAAGACAGGTGATTTTAACAAGCTTCTAGCTCCAAGCTGACAACAACTTTGTCCTCCTGCGTGACCCCCCCCCGCCCCACCTTCTCCTCCTCTTCCTCCCCAACCCTGCCTCCCTCTCCTCCCAAACAAGTCTGAAATCCCAGGAATGTAATTAAAGTCAAAGCTTCAGGTAGTCAGACTGCCAAGACTGAGGACTGAAACGTGCTCAATACGCCCATTCGTGCATCGCCTCCACGGTCAAGTACAGCAGGCTCTAACCGTAAACACTGAGGTAATCAACTCCTCTCACCCCAATTATAAAAGGCAATGGTAAGAAATTTACTGTAAAATTTAACAGTTGTTCAAAGCGATTAGAGAAGCGATCGGTGCCAGTACAGTGAATGTGGGTGGGGAAGCGTTTGAGCTTCAGCTTGAGCTGTTGCTTTAACTGTTCAACCAGGATGGTACTGGGCAGTTTACAGTTGTGAATGTGTGCAACTATAGCTCCTTTTACACTGGACAAAAACCCACTAACACACTATTGACAATAACTATCATGGAGGCAACCAACCTCCATTGGTCACATCTGTGAGTCTTTGCCATCGCAGCCACAGATTTGTAGCCATCTCCATTAAAGCAGCGCTCGAACGTTGTTTAGTCAGCGTTGAGTTTGCAGAGACAGATGTAAAAGATGTAAAAAAGTAACTGCCACAAGACAGTCACTGGCCTCCATGCCTGCTTTCTACTGTTAACCAACCCTGTTTACCACAATACATTCATGACATTGAAAAGAACTTGTCTACTGGAGAGGAGTCAACTGCTTTTTTTAAATGGGCTTACCTGTAAAAAGGGCATATGTGAGCACGGAGCAGTGTTAATGAAATAGTGTCTGTACTCAATCAATTAGGTTAAAAAAAAGTCAGTCATGTCTTATCAAACTGGTTATATCTTCATAGAAGGAAACAGAAGTGACGAATACTAGTAGAACACAGCGAAGGAAAATGGATAATTATGGATTATAATTTAACATGCTGAATTTGAACTAAGCCAGCTTTTTATCAAGAGGTGAGGCTACAACAGAGAAACTACATTTGTTTAAGTTTCATGGTGACGTGCAACCGCAAAGCCTCCATACAAGCAGTTGACAGGTATAGAGAGACGCGGAATGCAACCTAAGAAGTGAGAACAGTAAAGAGCAAGAGGCAGCAAGTCAGCGACAGTTTACTGTAGATAATATGAAAATTGAAACTGCGCACTGCTTAATGGCCTCCAGCCTCAAAAAGCATCTTGCTGTTGATTTACGAGGCTCCCCCTTCATCCAGCTTGCTCCCTGGCAGTGTGGGCCTGACGCACGACTGACCGATGCTCGTCGGCTGTGGCTCACCCAGCTGCCTGCTGCATTACCAGTTAGCGTGCCAAGTCAAATATAACGGCTCAGTGCTCTGTCACACGGAGGTGGAGAGGTCCAGCCACTCTCAATGTCCACACCATGGCAATACCACTCATTCCCCAGAGTTATATAAGTTCTACACTCTGCCAGAGGACGTGTGGTACAGCAGCTTGTCATCATACCGACTGAATAAATGATTGTATAATACTGCCTGTCTGATATGGTGCACATTCAAGTGTCTTGATGTTAAAACTTGAAACCTTCTGTCTGAGTGAGTAAAAGAACGGGCAGTCAGGATGTGACCAATCAACAGTCACATGCAGTGTGTTTGGACATTCACATGTTTATTTACTTGTTGATTTGTTGCATTTGTCCCTTGGTGCTCTTTTTCTTGTAAACATGGCGTTATCTTCAGTACTGTGTTGCTCTGTTATCTGTATCCTGTTTTCTCTCAAACTTCCCCTCAGTGATCTGGCGAGTTTAAAGTTTCATCTAATCTAATTTGATCTATAGTGTCGGTATGTAAAATATAATACGTACACAGGTGAGACCCGGCTTTTTATCCTCCACCTTATCAGCATGACTGTGGCATGTCTTTGAATTTTTGTGGGGTTTTAAGAACTCAATGGCAAGTGACTGCAAACCTCCATTCCACAGATGAGACACTATACCAGAAACCCCGATGTCAAGCACAACACCTGATAGCAGGGGATTGGTTTCTCTCTGCATACCTCCTCCAGGTGTACGACTGCTTTAGGCTGCTTTTTGGGTGGGGGCTGCCTAGTTAGGAATCAAGGAGGGAGCGTGTTCTTTCAGGATATGAGCAGGCCCTATAGATAACCTCAAACTGTCCTCCAGAAGATAATAATGTAAAAAGAAAAGATAGAAACGCCTCAGCACTTTGCTATCCTGATCAGACATGATCTAAGAACTGATTGACAGTTTTCAGAGCTTGCTGAAATAAAGGTTGGTGTATACATCTGCACGTGTGCTTATGAATGTTAAAACACCTGACACCTTGATATTTCTCTTTAAGATTAATGATGAATAAGCAGTGTTAAAGGTTCTATATGTAAGTTTTTGCTATAGCTACATAGAAGAAGATTAGCATTAACAGCTGCTTATCAGTCTAAAAGAAATGTTGTCACTTCAACATCATACTTTATTCCATCTCTCCAAGTTAGCACGCTATCCAGCTAGTCCTACCTGCCCTCAGTCCAAGGATGAAGAAGTAGCGTAACTCAGAGGGCGTGTTCTAAACCTTTGTCTTGTAAACGATGGCTGAAGCTCTTGTTAAGTAAACAGATGTTAATGCTAATATTGGCTATGTAGCGATAGCAAAAACGTACATATAGCACCTTTAAAGTAAAAAGGTTTAACTAATTAATCCTCAGGACTGTGTGTGTGGTGTGATCAGTTTGGACTGACAGAGGCACCTCCTGACAACATAAAACAGTCTGGCCCGGAACTATCACATAACATCCTTATCTTTTAACTGGTTGACTTTCTCATTAACAGATTAATTGTTAAGTCTACACAGGATGTGAAAAAAAAATCAGAGCTTCCAAATTCCAAGGTGATGTCTTCAAATTCCTTGTTTTGTTTAAAACAAAACGGTTCAACTAATAATGATAGAAAACAACAGATAATCACTTATCAGTTGATTGATTTTATGTTGATTGGCTACTCTATTAATCAACCAATTGTTTCAGGACTAAAACAAACAAATGTCACCAGATTGTCTTCTCGTTGCTTGTAGGGAGAGACAAGACATTTTCTGGTCCTTTGAGGAGGTTTCTGCATCGAGATCAAAACTTGGCTCTTGCACTGTCTCCGGAAAATGAATGAAAGCAACAACACAGAACAGATTCATCTGTACACAGCAGTACTCACAAACATGTCACACAGAAAGCACAACTGGGACAACAATGAAATCTGTGTTTTCATAGCCTGCCAAGGCACGTTTGCGCCTGAATCGTTTAAATATGGTTGTTTTCTGAGTCTGTCAGAAGACCCGCATGACATTTCTATCATGTCCGTAACCCTTGAAGTCTAAACATACAGTGGGGATTTACATTCAGGGGAAAAGATATACTGAACATCTTATGGGAATGTTGTTTCTTTCTGTCGAATGGTCTATGAACTATGAGTCACGCTGAAGGTCAAAGACAAACACGATTTCTTTGACAAAGAGCAAGACAGAGAGAACCAGACCCAGAACAGAAAACTCTTAAAACTCTTATGTTCTGCACCATAATGCAGTAAACACCGGACACAGACTAAACCCTCCAAAACTTAAAGTGGGTAAATGAGTTTACTTGGCCAAAAGGCAGAATGTTCTTTTCTAAAGTGTGCACTATTTCTTAGAATGTCTTAGTTATTTTTGTCCTGGGAGACAGTAGCAGTTTCTCTGCTCAAGACAATGTGAATCACGCGGCAGACAAATGCAGAGAGACAAATCTGTCACACAAAGAAGTGTTTGTACGATTACTCCCAGTCTACTGTGAGATCACGAAGGCGCTCTGTGACACAGCACAGACACGACACAGACATCATGGAAAAGCACAGTAACATCCCGCTGCAAAGCAGGCTACAGTCACACTTCCTTCTTTTTTGTTTTTAGGGGTAAACTGTAGTCAAAAGGTAAAGACTTGTAAATGCAGGGTTGCCAGTTTGAACCCTTGGTCCTTGGTAGAAAATGAGCTGGCTTTTCAACAATTAGACCAAATCTTAAAACTCTGAACCTTGAAAAACACAGATTAGAGTTTAACTAAAGTTGGACTTATGGCAGATTGCACCACAAGTAATAATACAAATTACACTTAGCTGGAGAAACTTAGCTTGTCAGGCTAGTTTCAAGAAACCCTTTGCTCATCTCAGTGCAAAAGAAAATGTTTACACTCTATTAATATGGACATGATGACAAAATAGGCAGGGCCATTCGCTGTTGATTTCTGGCAGCCACAGTGACTGGACCTTGAATTTTAAATGAAGATCTTAGTTCTCCTGTATATTCATTTCATGATTTAGACTAGCTCCATAAAGAAGTCACACAGTCATCTTTAATGTCATAAATCTCCTTATGCTGACACTTCTCTGTCATTTTTGGGAAACGAGTATTTGCCTTGCATATTTTATGGCTCTGTGACAGTCGCTACTGGCTCAGGGTTATAAATCATTCATAGAAAACGTAACTCACCTCTGCTCCAGAATATTTATTCGTCCGAGTCACCAGGTCATCAAGAGACACATTTTGGGCCACAGGCATGTTACGGAACTGGAGAGAAAATATTTCCCGCCGGGTCGGAGCATCTGGAAGAGGCACATAGACGATTCTGTCGAGGCGACCTGGACGCATCAGGGCCTGTGGGATGGAAAGAAGACAGTCAGCGTCTGATTTACCATCATATTTCACAAACTGTCACATGCGAGTTTGTCAACATAGGGCTTACACTTCAATATTGATCAACATTCATCAGTGAAATATTCTTTGGCTTGCATTGCATTTTTTTTTTTTTTTTGTTTAAAATCTTCCAGCACATTTTCGCACATGATCACTTTGGTGTCACAAAATGCTGTCAGGACACCACTACTTTGACCTCTTTACTGCTTCCTTGTTATAGTGAAGATCTAGGAACCAAAGCTTACTTCACTCCTGCACTGACTCTTTGCCTCTTTGGACAGGACCATGAACCAAATGCCTAAAATGCAAACTGTGAAATTTTAGTTTTCCACTTCTTGCAGTCAGCGTGGAGACAATGCTGACGTTATCTGATAAACCCTCCACTTCCTACAGATCACATCTCTGTGACCCCAAAACAGTCCTTGAGCACCCAAAGCCGCCGCTGTCTCGCTTGTCAGACGTCATTAAGTGGCAGGCGCCTCTCAAACACAGACAAGCAGACGAACAGACAAATCTGCCCTGTCTCCGTTCGCTTTCCTCAGCCATGGCCGTGACGAGCTGGAGTATGGTATAGTATTATTTGGTTTGGGTTACGTGTCTGTTTGACCGGCCAGCTAGTTGAAGAACAGCAGGATTTGAAAATAACAAAATGCATTTCACTCTCTGTGAATTAGCCTTTAATTTCAGCAGCGGAATGAAGCATCAACAGAAAAACAAACACTGACTGGAACTGTCCTTGTGGTTCTTCTTCCAAGACTCAGCGAGGCCTGCTTGTAAAGACAGCGGAGTCCCTGGCTCTGGGCCAGACAGGCCACAGCGGGGCTAAACCCCAGCTAGAGGAGACGAGGCAGGAGACACACGCAGACGCAAGCCATGCAGGAGGTCACGTCAAGAGTGATCAGTGAAGGTTGGAGGGACCAGACCAGCAGCCTTTGAACTCTTGTTTACATAGTCATCACACTGCTATTCCTGCTCCTTTACATGCACAACGTATCCTTCAGCCTGACAGCTTCCTTTTGTCTTTTATATACTGCACATAGACAGAACATTTGCAGTATGTCTCCCTGTTTGCTTGATGAGTGGAACAGGACGATCTATACAGGAGTTTGGATTAATGTGCTAAAACGCACTGAGTAGTTTATAGTAGTAAATTTAGGTAATTTTGACTTTTAATATATAGGCTGATGTCATTTGCTGCTTTATTTTATACTTTTATAAACTGAATCTCTTTAGATTGTTAGTCAGACAAAAGCAATTTAATGATGTCAACGTGGGCCCCCGAAAATAGTGACTTATTGATAGTGATGACATTTTTCACTTTTTTCTGCTGTTTTATTGACTAAACCATAAACTGAACAATGTGGAAAAAATGATAAACACTTGAAAAACAGTGTCAGAGGTTAAGAATGAACTTTGAATGTCAACTTTTAAGCCAACATGGACACAAAGTCCTTAAAGTGCTTAGATTAATAAAATCAAGAGCTCCAGCCACTAAATGGACCTTGGTGGAATTCTTTTGTCAACTGCTGTCTTGAACTTCAACCATAATGAAAAAAATATTAGTCGTATCCTTTAATAAAGGTACTATAACAGAAACCATCAAACTGTCTTTGCCCTGTTACATTTTAAGTCCATCTGTTTGCAAAGTGTGCCGGATGCAATTTTAAGAGTTTTGTTTTATGGTTTTCTTTATTTCCTCTCTGGATAACTGATTCCCATTTACTGAGGCGATGGACACTTTTCCTGCCTTTTATCTGTTGCTTTTTGTGTTCCTGTGTATGTATGGAATATGAGAGGATGGAAACTGGAGACAAACATTAGTAGCTACCCTTAGGTAACCACAACAGAGCCATGGCTGACAAAGGAGCAATGGATCATGAGAGGAAATGTTCTTGTTTTTCAGGTCTCTGGATTCTTCCACTCATTTGAGGAGAGGGTCTGGCTGTGGGTGACGAACCATCGGCATAAAATGGACAGAAAGGAATAACGTCACTGTGATTCAAAGCAAGGAAAGAGGGGCTGTTGGGGAGACCTGCTGGGAGATGGATGGATAAGAGGTTTGAGGGCTGCAGCATTAAATTAAAGTCATAAGGGCTTGAGACTGGGGGAACTTGATATGATGCATCTGGCAAAACAACTATAAAACAACACATATGAGAGTTTGTTGTCACGATTCTTCCCACAGGTTAGTGGGTATTGTAGGTTTGTGTGTGTGTGTGCAGGAGGTGAGACGGGTGCAGTGGGGATTGCAGTCTGTGGTTGTTTGTCACAGCAGGTTGAGCCAGTTGCGGCAGTGCGTATTGCACTATGCAGAGGACGTGCCAGGGACACTTCCTGAGTTGCTCTCCCTGGAAGTATCTGGCGGCTGCATGCCAACACAAACCTGCTGACCCCCGGCTAAGTAAGTCACACATACAGACACTCCCATGCACGCTGACAAACAAACACACGTACACGAGCATGTGTGTAAGCACACACAAATCCGGTAAAGTACTCTTTGGCTCCTTTGAATTTCAGATTCATTTTTCTACTGCAAAGACGCCGCCTGCTACTTTATCAGCCGTTAATTCTCTCTGCACACATAATGGAGAAGTGCCCGTGGCTTCCAGGCGCTCAGGCTCCAAGGGTTCCAAGGCGCTCCCAAAAAGCAGAGCCGACCCTCAGCTTTGAGACTGCTAAACTCATCTGACTGCCCTGGAGGGAAAGAAAGGCTTTTTTTCCTTTCCTCTCAGCAAGAGCAGGGGGCCCATCCATCACTTAACAAGATACACTTCCTGTTCTCAAGGATCCGGGGGTGGGGGTAGGAGAGAAGGAGGAGGACGAGGAGGAGAAGGAGAGGGAGGGGGAAGGAGAGGAGGAGGAGGTGAGGGGGCACCCCGAAAGACAAATACTTGGCTTGGCATGTCGGGCAAGCGTTGACGGGCTCTTTTCGTAACGGCATCATTCCACCTGAAGTCTTGGCTCCACTGGCAGAAGGCAAGAGAAGAAGGAGGGAGGGAGGGAGAAAATAGAGGAAGGGAGAAAAACAGCCAGGGCAAGGGACCCAGACAACCCACTTGAGAAGACTACAGGGCCAAAACCCTACAAACAAACACGGATAAGTGGTGTGGGAGACAGCAAACGGCCATTGACAAGATACAGTTGGATAAATCCTCTGTTGTTCTAACACGAGTCTGCGTGACGGATCGCATCCACCTTGTTGCACCACTGATATGATAGGCATCATTACACACGAGCCATTAGTAATTAGAAATGGCCCTAGGTAAGAAATACCAACTAGCTTTAAGTCAACACTGAAGCATTTATACACCACTAAAGCCGGGTGAATGCACACTGCGGACTTCACTGCAGAGCAAAATCAAGCACAAAGTGACAGTGAGAAAGTTTTGAAAAACAAGTGAGGCCTATGCTGGATCAGTCAAGCTGATCAAAACACACAGAGTGAAAACAGAGAGACAGAAGAAGAAAAAAAAAAACCTCATCCGCCCTCTCTGCACCAAGTTTCACTGCCGATAACAACAGTAATCATTCCAGGCATTGCAATCCTCCTCAAGAAGTGATTACCCTCTAATGACAGACGACTTCCTATCTGTGAAGGCCGGTACCTCTCCCTAACGAGTGAGGAATGCTGGGAATCTTCTCCTTGGAGCGTTGTTGCTGCAGCACATTCTTGGCCAGCTTCAATCTGACCTGCTCTGAGCTACGTCTACAAACTGTTTACAAACGGACGCCCCCGCAATTCAGGTGTCTTATTCTTAGATACCAGCTTAGACACGGCGCGGCTAAATCAAGATCAGATCTGCCTCGTTGCTCACTCTCCCTTCAGATCAAATGCGAAATGAGAGGAAGCACTGAGTTCATGATACCAAACATGATGACTAAGTTCTTCCCTGCACATCTGGTGAAATCACTCTTTTCTTTAAAAACTCTTTTTGTTGGTGCTTTTTTCCAACGTGCAGGATGATAGCAGGCTGTCTGGGTGAATAAGTGGCTTGCCTGAGGAGACATGAGTTGACTTTGTTCCCTGCCCGAAGGCATTTGCTGTATGCGGTTTCCTAACCTGTCAGTCGGCAATCCTCAGAGGCCTTGGTGAGTCATACTGACTCGGAGATGGGCCACCCTGGATTTATGCAGAACACACACCAAACAAAAAATGCAGAGAGCGCGATGGGAACCAAAAGCTCACAGAGAGGTCAGAGAGGTCTAACTCTGGAGTTCAGATTTAGGAAGTTAATCCACTGTACAGACTAAATGCTTGTGAATGTTGGCTATTGTCAGGTTAAGAACAGTTGTTTAGGGTATTATATTTATACTGAGAGTCTAGTTTGCTGGTAAATCAGTGAAAGTAGCTGCATAAAAAATTGGGATGTGACAACCAATGGATGACAAGGTCGTGCACTGACGGATATCCCATCTTCTTCAAGGAGAAGGTCAATATGGTAAAGGTAAAAGTCCAGCTGTTTTCAGAGCTGATCTATATCCAGACTCAGGTTGGTTTCCTCCATCATTTGGGAAGGATTTTCTGAACCTTACATGGATTGTGCAACAACCATCCATGGCAAGACTGTATGGCATCAGTGCCAACTCTCTGAAATATGCTATTGCAGTTATAATGATTTATAGTGTATGACTGTATTTTTATGACTGATGCATACTGGTACATGAAATTATTGGCTCTACATCTAGTGAGAACTCCAGGAGAATTCTGGAGGCAAAACCTTGTAACATTACTTTGAGTAAAATGCACCTGGATTCGACAGCAGCCTCACACCAGAGAATGAAGCCGCTGCAGAATAAACTCTCAAACTGTGTGAAAACCCCCATGAGTTTCATTTTATCCCTCTGCTGTATGTCAGAGTACAAAACAGGCTATCAACCCCTGTTCTGTTTTTCAGTTCCTCCAAATCCCACGTTATATTGACTTGTAACTAAAGCAGATTTATACTATCTCCTGAAGAGTTCTGCACACCACATCTTTCTAACAGAGATGACATAATTTTGGACGGGGCCACACTGTTTTCAGAGGGACACTGGACCTGCTTTATGTCAGTCCTGATTTTGATGTGGGAGAGGATCAGAGGAGGAACAGAGTGGGGAGAAAGAGAGAGTAAATCAGAGAGAGAGGGGAGGGGACAGGAGAGCTGAGAGAGGGGTGAGAGTGACAGGGGAGAGAGAGTGAGTGAGCGAGCGAGCAATAGAGAGATAGAGAGAGAGAGAGAGAGAGAGAGCAGAATTGGCAACCAGTCAAAAACATGTGAGGCTTTCACTCTGGATTTTGCCCTTGAGTCAAACTTGCATCCGGCAGGCGAGGCCACCGTGTCCAAGAACCAAATAACTCTGGCGCTGTTAACCCCCTACTGTCCCACATACTCTGCACAGCCAGGAGGAAGTCAGGATTTGTAGTTTCAAAATGAGGTATAAACCATTTAAACAACAGGTGATATTTTCTCACAAAAACCTTTTTTTTGGCGTGGCAGAGCAAACCATTTGGGGAAAAAAAGAGAAAATAGTGAGTGTTTTCCTACAGAATGCGGCGTGCAAGAGGAGCACAATGCTGATTCACTGTTAAACATACATCTCCAAACTGATTGAAATATTTATCCTCCAAATATGTTTGGCAAATCTGGGGATTTATCTAAAACCTGCATTATCTTTTGACCTCTGAGTTCTTATGACTGATTATGAAAACAAGACCTAAACTGTAGTAATTGTGAATTTTTTTCCTTTAACACAGACAATTTGGTGAGAGAGAGAGAGAGGGTATGTATGCATGGTGTTTCTGTGCGTAGGGTCATTACAGAATTACATATCACACCTCTTTTACCTTTTATGGTGTGTGTGTGTGTGTGTGAGGGTCATGATCATATGGAGACCAGGTGAAGGGGCTGAGTCTATGAGAGGGAGGGGGACAAGAAGAAGTAGCAGCAGCTGTGTTGCTCTCCTTATGGGTGTGGGGTGGTGGGTGAAATAGGGGGGTGGGGATTTGCTCACACCCCTACAGCTGCCTTGGGGGCCGCAATAAAGTCCCTGAATCTGTCAAAACAACCCAGACTGGCTGGTCCTCACACCTCCATGAAAATAAAAATGGCCACTACCAAAAAAGCAGTCGTATTTTGATAGGAATAGGTGGGCAGAGTGTGTGAGTGTGTGTGTGTGTGTGAAGGGTCACCACCAGAAAAAAAAGGTGAAGAAAAGCAGAGGAAATTAGACGGAGGCCATGTTGAAATGTCGACTCATTGGAGCCCAAAATAAAAAAGCACTAAAGCGGCTGCCATAAAATACATGTATGTTTGCTTTACAAAGAGGCGTTTCCTGTGAGCTGTCCGCAGTTCGCAGTTTAATTCTACGGGGCCTTGCGTTCGGTGTAAACTCGCCAGGTCTGGTTTCCATAATCTGCCCCAGAGCCTGTGGGCACCCTCCAAACTCCCCGGCCGAGTTGCTGCCTTGGACAAATCCGAAGAAACAAGCAGCGACCGACGATTTTCCTCCAACACTTCAATTCATTTTCATCACTGTGAGCTGTCAATGTCCCTACTTATCTACAGATTCATTTGTTAATTAACTGATTCAGCAATTAATGGTTTAGTCTGTAAAACGTCATGAAATTATGAAAAAAATGTCCATCACAAGTTTCTGGGGAAAAGTGACGTCTCTAAATGTCTTGCTTCATCTGACCAACAGTGCCGAACACAGACATGCAGAATGAAGACAGAAATCCTAAAAATACTGAGTCCTGTCTTGGCACTGAAATTTGGTTTTGATAGTGAGACAGAGCTGAACGTCTAACAGAGGTTAGTAAGCCCAGAGGCACTTAATCACAAATAACTAATCCAGGTGCAAATATAAAGACATACTGACCTATAGCATCCACTATATTACTAATCTTATATGATCACATTGGGACAGTGAGATCCAAACTTCAGCCTCTACCTAAATCCACACATGTAAAAACTGAAATGCATGTCTACACAGCAGCTCTGCTGACAGGACAGGGAAACACACACACATACACATACCTCCCACTCCCCTTCCTAAATACACCCACCCACACACACACACACACACACACACATACAGAGCCCCCACCTCCCCCCAGAGACAGACTGCAGGTGCCAGGCCCACCTCGGGGTCCCTGCCGGGCTCTCGTTAGGCCTGGTGCCATTCAGGCGGCTCCTAACACGCAACCCTGAGTGCTTTGTGTTTCTCTGACAGCCCTTGTCGTCCTCTTCATGTATTGGTGGAATAAAAAAAGAGAAAGAAAAGAGGAGGACTTCAGGGATTATTGCTCTAAAGAATTTGACATAGCCACAGGGCTGAGATTCACCTCACACTCGTACACAATTTTAAAGGACTAAGCCAGGTTTTTTTTTGCATATTTTAGCTCATTTGCTACAAATTACATGTTCATAACATCACTGCTGACCACTTACCAAAGCTTACTGCAATTACTGCATCACTTATTTCAACAGTTCAGACTTTTTAAATTAAAGTTCCACTGTAATTATTAACCTGAAGCAAGTCTCTGCAAATTCACTTGTATACTGGAAAAACCAACGACTGCCTGAAAATGCCTTGGAAAATGGTTGGTAGTAAAGTTATGTGATTTGTAGTAGAGGAGCACAAACAAGCAAAAGCACTCATAAGCTCTTTAAACTGTGCAGTCTTGTAAAAAAAAAAATAAGTAAAGATGTTAGGAGATATAAGCTAATGCAACTCAAAATTATAACCGATAAAATCCTTCACCCAACCACTATTTTAATGTGTTAGCAGGAATTCACCTTTGTTTCTGCTTGAGAAACATCTGTACCACATGTGACAGACAGTGAAAGGCCAGGCGGCCAAATATGTTTTGTCTTCTGTAAATAAAGAAACTTCTTGCCACTGAGTGATCAAAGATAATGTGCCCCTGGGGCCAAAACTGGGGGGAAAACCTGAGTGTGATTGTTTTTTTTAATAAATTGAAGAAAAACACACACACTTATGTTGATCTCGGTCACTTCTGGGGACATTGCATAGACTTGCATTCATTTTTTGGAGACTTACCATAACCCTAGTCCCCCCTCTCATCATGGCAGGGCAACATCAAATTCAACACCATCAGCAGTACTGCTATCATCAGCTCCATCATCTCTGTGGCCATCATCATCATCATCACGACAAGGCCCATGTCAGTGTTGGTGTTTTCAAACTGTTTGCAACACCTCTTTGCTTATACACAAAGGCATGCGTGCCATCTCACACTCTCTCTCACACACACACACATTAACAAAAACACACACACACAGACTTGAATGTTCACATATGCTGCCACTCACAGATACTCACCAAAGAGACAAACATAAACAGGCGCGTTGCTGAGTGACAGAGTCGACTCGGCCGGATCAGTTTCCACTTCCGTGAAATCTAAACATTAGCTTGTTTACCCTCATCCTGAGCTGAGACTAGGCCCGGGTGAGAAAGGGTAGTGTGTGTCTCAACACGTACATATTTGTGTGTGTGTGTGTCCAGAGAGACAGAAAATAGGGGACATGTTAACAGAGTGAGACAATACCCACAGACGGTGCTCTCCTCTTCCTCTCACCTACTTAATCCCACCATCATAATGTCAGCCGTGACATCTTTCACACACAGCTGTCAGCAGAGTCCACACACAAAGTGCTGACATTGGTGACTGATTGATTAGTTGAAAAGTAAACTGCCAAAAAAAAAAAAAAAAAACTAATGATAATCGATTAATTGTTCAAGTAATTTGTCTAAATGAGAAGATTCCTTAAAAGTAAGGATGAATACCTTCACCATGGTTGGGCTATTGCAGCTAAGTGGTGGCTCCAGCTCGGGACCCTTTTGTTTGTAAAGGACCAAAAGTAGAAAATGCTTACAACCAGTATCGTATACAGGTGATGTAAAACACCCTCTGACAACCATACTGGGAATTCTCTACGGAATTAAAAGGCCATGGAATTTATTGTGCTAATTTGTTTAAAACCTTCCTTTTACACAATCAAAGTGTGTGAGGATATGTTTATTATCAGCTAACCATCACTCTCATGTTGCTAAAACATTGGATTCAAGTGTTAGCTAATGCACAGTACATTGCAGAAATTAGTTGACATTAGTAGAGACAATAAAATATGATACAGGAAGTTGATTTTGAGTAAAAGATCCAACTTTAAGGATTATTAGGAGCCAAAACACTGTTCAGTGCTTTATTATGTTACGAGGAAGGATTCTGAAACTAAAGTTTTTATGGTAATGATCATTTTATGTTATGTCGTGATTTGTGATTGGTTAACGAAGTGCATTTCTGGAGGGTGTGGCAAAAGATTAATTAATGTAAAGATAATTTTTTTATTTAGTTCATTTCTACTAAATTTCAGCTGCTTAGAGAGAAAATCTACATCTAAAGTAAGTACATAGTAGTGTATTTTGTAAAGTGACTCAGCTGTAAAAGAAAGAAAAAAAGACTACACAAACCTCCAGTACAGCTCGACTCTATCTGCTTTTTCGTCCTACTACACTGCACACAAACAATATGAGCTGCATGCTAAATGTAATCTACAACATCGGAGCAATTAGCCACCTACTGCAGGAGATAACAAGACAGGGGAAGAGAGGGGGTGGGAGGAAGAGGAAAAAAAATCCCCCACCCAGCATGTGAAAACCTGTGTCAGATTTCGCTACAGACAAGGTCACCCTCTCTTGGTCTCGCCTCAATGCCCCGGCTTGGTAACCGGATCCGGCGCAGGACGGTGACAAACCTGTTTTTGTCACAGCAGAGGTGCCCACTTGGTTTACATGCCCATTGTGTTTACAACACCCCTACATTTTTATTTTTTGCTCTTGTTTTCTTTCCCTGTGAACCTTTAATTTACCTGTATGTATGTGTGTAACTATGCACAGCTGTGAACACCCCTTCAAAACACTCCACACACACACACACACACACACACACGTGCATACAAACACCAAAAACATAAAAAAAAGGCCTGTCCCTATTCCAGAGCCAAAGCATCATCATTGATGTTATGCTGCACAGCCAAGTTAACACTTGGTATGTTTGTAATTGTGCTGCCTATGAAACTGCACTGTAATCCCTTCCAGCTGCCTCCCTCACTCACCCATCCACCCTCCTCTTCCTCCTCCTCTCTCCCCTTTCAGAGAAAATGTAGCTGCAGCTCTGAGTATGTTTTCCATGGGCCCTGGTGGATTCATCCTGTTGACAGCGCCAAGCCTTTTATGCATCGAAAACACAGTATTCCCTTTCAGGTGGAGAGACGATGGAAGGGATGGAGGGAAGGGGAGCTGGGTTGTGTGAGGTGGTGGTAATGGTGGTGGTGGTGGGGAACCAAGGACGGTCCCCACAACAGACTTCAAACTTCAAAATCTTGGTCCTCATCTCCTCACAAAAAAAAAGAGAGTGAGAGACAGACAGTGAGAAGGGAGGGGATGAGGGATCAAGAGAAGAAGAAGGGGAGGCAGGAGAGGTGGAGGGAAGGAAGAAAAAAAACAACAACGGCACAAAGGAGTGCGTAATTAAGACAGGAAATGGGAGAAGAGAGGAGGGCTCTGGGGGCTTTCAGAAAGAGGCTGGCTGGGGTCGCTTTTCCAGAGAGCAGAGGAGTGGGGCTGATACCCGAGCCGTCTGAATGGAAATCAGATAATCTGTTAACACAAGGCATGGCCCAGATCCTGCCTGCAGACTGACATGGATAGGCCAGTTCCTGTTCCAATCCGCTGCGGTGGCACAAAGTGTTGCCAAGGCAACCAGCTGTTCCAGCCAAACTTTGCCTCTCTCTCCGAGCCGGCGGCAAAAAAACGACAGGTGGGGCTGCGAGGTGGGTAGAAGCAGCACTGAGGCGCTTGTGAAAACACAAAGCTACCTCAATGCTGAGACGACACAGGGGCAGGAACTTAACACCATGCAAACAAAATGCTGCTGAACTCTGGCAGTGACCAATAAGATGGTCTCCTCTTTTAGTAAATATTTTTTTTTTTAAGTTAACAAGCACGCCTTTATCAGACAAGAAAAATACACAATAACATATTTTCCCACTGAAGGCTCGTTTTCTGAGAGTGTTCAGATACGGATGAAATGAAGCAGTACCACAGAAAATCCTGGGGGCGGTGTAGCCAATAGTTCAAGTGAGAGATGACTATAGGACCCAATGAGTTTTAGGAGTTTTGTTTGCATTGCTCACAGCACTAAAAAAATAACCCAAATGTGTCCAGTGTGTACTGAGGAATCTTTAAATATTATTTTCAACAGCTTGCAGCTTGAGCACCATAAAAAGAAATAAAAATTCCATTAATCCCCATTGTATTGTTGTGGAGGCAGAAGTCTTGCAGATGATATTTACAAAGCTTAACTAGCGATTCAGTATTGGTGCCAGCACTAGACTTATTGTGTGGACCAGGTATTTGCTGCAACGTGACTGGTCTACATAAATACAATATGTACATTATAAAAATTAATTGTGGCTGCTACCACTTACATTTATTTAGTCAAGGCACACAGCCAGCTCAGTTTTAGTGCCACAGCAGTACTTGGACTCATGTTGCCTTACATAAAAATAATTTCAATGATTGATTCACAGTGAAGTATAGAGTTTAAAAGTAGAAAAAAAGGAGAGCACTGGCATAAGATAGGTACTTGGTATGTACATACCCTGAGTTAAGGTATTAGAATCAGTATTGGGAGAGGAAAAGAAGGATCATCTTTGATCACTCAGATAAATGGAAAACAAGTTGGCTTTTTGCCTTGCAATATAATAAAACTGCTGCTCTGATCAATGCAGGCTGCTACTGTTGCTAACTAGCCATATTATCACATCTGGCTAAATGATCACATTTTTAGCACGTCTTCTGATTTAACACACACGTTCTACATTTACACAGCCTGAAACACTAAAATCGCCCCCAGCCAAACTCAACAGTCTCCCTTTTCCACACTTCCCCAAATAGTAGATTTTACAACTTTATGCTCATTTACATTTTTGTGTGCTTTGTCACAGTATCATTTGCTGCTGCTCTAAAAAAAGGGCCAAAACCGACTAATCTACCTAACAGTGGTGTTGGTCCCAATGAGGTGTTAGGATCAAACTCTCCCCATAGTACCATAAAAGTGTTATTTACAATGGCCTGAACAACTTTATAGATTCCCCTGGAGGTGAACAGGAGGCCACAGCTTTAAATCAAGGCTGGTTAAAGGTAGCTATTTCAACGCTTTTTCAATTTAAACTACGTTCATATTTTAAGAGTGGCGACTTAACAACAAGAAGGAACAAATCTCTGGCAATAAAGCCCTACCACTTGACCCATGTTGATTCCCAGGCTTCCCTATGATTATCAAATAGCTGAGCTGGAGAAGATGAGGGAAGATGAAAATAGAAATAAATAAATAAAAC
Organism: Lates calcarifer; assembly: GCF_001640805.2. Lineage (NCBI taxonomy): Eukaryota > Metazoa > Chordata > Actinopteri > Centropomidae > Lates > Lates calcarifer. The sequence continues at coordinate 22,401,877 of NC_066840.1, read as the reverse complement.
AAATAAACAAACAAACAAACAAACAAACAAAACCTCCTACAGGACCTCTACCTCTGCTCCCACTTCAAGAGCAAGGAGGCGCAACATGCAGCGGCGTACCGCAGCTCAAACTTCCCCTTCCTCTTGAGGGAAAGCCATTTTATTGTGTTCCACTGAGATAATTGCCAATCCTTTAAATGAAAGGGTTTTGTCAGTGCTCTGGTAATTACTAGATACGCAGCAAGGGTCTGGTGAAGGAGGGGGGAGGTAGAGAGGGAAAAAAAAGAGAAGAAAACATGACAGGCAGGTATTAAAATTCAATGGGTGGGGCAGGAAGGAAGTCGAGAGAGGGATGTGTTGAAACAGAGAGAATGAGGGAGGGCTGGAGGGAGGGAGGCACGCTGCGCTGCTGTAGCCTCCGTTTGGGGTTGAGGAAGGACATGTTTATGGTCTGAGGGTTGGGCCTTTTTTTTTTTTGATCCAACACAGCAATACTGTGCCAAGTGCCAAGGACACATCTGCTCCTGGGCAATCATTTGCCATGGTAAGGTGATTTATGTGGTGATCACCAACCTCTTTTCCTAAATCACTGATCTTTTTTTTAGGAACTTCCCATCAGATTTGGAGCAGCTGAGCTGAGTTGAATAATTCTTTCAGACAGCGCAAATTACATACTGCGCTTCCTACTCGGTGCGTTGAGGAATGTCTCTCAGTGATGATGGAGAGATTGAAAACCATAGCAAACTCTAACTGCACATGCAGTTCTACACCTCAAAGGTTTCTGGATACACTGGCACAGTTTCACAGCACAGCTCTCTGAATCACCTCAGGTAAACACACAGGCCAACGGAATAATTGTGGGGTACCGTTGTTAGGATCACACACTTATTAACTATTGCCGTTTCACAGTTTGTTGGAAATAGATAAAGCCAAACTTCAGTGTCTAAGTTCACATGGCAGCACAGGTTAACAACAAACAATGCTTAAAAACTTTGGTTGTACAGCAACCTAAAAACAGGAATGAACATCTTGAAAAGATGTTGATTGAGTGCATCCATTAGCATGTTTTTTCCTGTTAAGGCCTGTTTTCCAATGTGATGCACTGCATGTTCTGAAAATGTAGTGTGACAAGAACAGATAGAAAACGGTAGGAAAATGCAACCATATCAAAACCCCTGACTACGTCCTGAGCCAAAGTTTTTAAAATAATGAATCTCTACAACATCTGTACAAGGGAACTACAACATTGTGAATTTTTGTTATGGCTAGAGTTTGAGGAAGGGAGTTGTGAGATGACAATTTTATTTTGAAATGACTGCACTTCTCTATCTTCTCTTCACCTCTCTATCCTCCTTTTTCATCCTTCCATGCTGATTATTCTTTTTTCTATTGGAGACAATTTTAAGAAATTTTTGCTTTAGTAAACAGAACATAGAGCAAATAAATGGTACATATTGTGAGAGAAACACAGGGATTATGTGAGAGTCTGACTTGCAGTAATTGAGGATATTTCATAATGATATGTACTATGAAACAAAAAGTTGGGACATGCATTAGATGACCTGCAGACTTTCCACATCTGACTAAATATCACTTTCATAAGACTAACGTTGGATTACCAACTGGGACAAGTGGGAAACTGAGACCCCATACCACCAGGGTTTCAGTAGCTTAGTTGTCTTGTAGAGGGGAGCTCATCTGTAAAATGTACATCTGCCAGTGTGCAGTTCCTACAGTTGTCCAAGTTAATTTAGCTCCTACAGTGTGGTGCAGTTGTCCTATAGTGTTGACAGGTATGTCTGTCTATCTATACCTATCAAATGTTCTTTTTACATGCCATCAGGTATCATTTACACACTTTCCCCTGTGGTCCCTGGCCCTGGAGAATGGCCCTTCAGATGCCCAAAGAGGCCCTGGGCTTGTCAAAGGATCGCCTGTTGAGGGCCTGCTGGCCTGGTGGAAAAAGGTGTGCTTTTAGCTTGTTATGTGACACGGAGGGGAGACAGGCCAGAGGAAGGTGAGGGGAGGAGTGTGGGGTGGGGGGCTCAAGGCGCACAACAATGGCCCTTCTCAAGTCGGGAGGGCCCATCAGTTAAGTGTGTTTTGCTGCAATTTGAGAAAGTGGAATCTGGTCAAATTGGTGTCTTCTTGAGTTCCGATTGCATGAGTTATGTGACCGGGGGAGGGAAGCGGGAGGTGAGATTGGGGGGTGTGTTTGAGGGGGCTGGTACGGCCTTAATTGATACTTTCAGGTCTTCCGAAAGAGGAGTGAAACCCTCAGAAGTGCTGAACAGTGGCATTCCAGGTCAGACTGGCTGTCTCCATGGCGACGACCGAGGGGGGGGGGGGGGGGGGAGTGCGAGCTATGCCATTCGTGCCCGAGATTGGATGCTGGAAATGGATACGGAGTGACAGGTCAGCCCCACGAGCCACATAACACACTGCAGCCACAAGGTCACTGGACTGAGGCGGCTTAGGCATCCTTCACTCAGGCTAAGGGATTCGATGGGGGTTGGGGGGTGGGGGGGTTATCCAGAAGGTCAAGGGCCAACACAGCATCACAGCCATGGATATACTACACAGTATATAAGCCAACACAGTGGATGCTTATAGTTAATCAATGCTACAGTGCTTGCAGTTGGCTCAGACAACTGATAGCTCAACTCAATCAAACGTTCTTTATGACTATCTAAGAAAAAAGGGCTTGTGCACTTGTCTGTAAAGTCTCTTCATCTTTAAGAGATTATTCTAAAAACAGTGCTGGTTACATCCAATGACAGTTTTTTTTCCCTCACTTTTCAGTTATGTATTCTGATGATGCTCAAAGACGGACAGAAAATACATGTATGAAGTTAGAACCAGGTTTGATACCGAATTCAGATTCGAAGAAGTGCTATCAGTTTCCTAATGGTCATAGTTGTTAATGCAACAAGTACTATACACCTCAAATTTTTCACCTGCAGGAAAAAGGTTGGTATTCACTTCCACAGACAAACAAACACAAACCCAATGACTCAAAGGCCCCCAATTTGGTGAAATTTAAATATCACATACAGTGTTTGGCACTGTTACAGACAGGGAGGAAAATGAATTGATCCAAGGAATCACCTGAAAGATTATAGCTAATCTATAAACAGAAATTGGGTACTGTACTGAACAGAGCTGAGGTTAAGTGTCTGTATAGGTTAGAGAATGAAATACTCTTCTAAGTGGGCACAGAAGGCCAAGTCAGATTTATTTCTTTTGTCAGGTATTTACTGATTTAAAACATACTTTTGCCAGTTTAAGGCTGGATTTTATACAGGCAAAATTCCTGTACAGCTGCTGGAGTATAGATGACATTTAACATTTGAGAAGTTTGGCGTCTTTTGTTTATATTCTTCAAAGTAAGTATCACAATATCAGTATCATGACTATAATAAACAAATGAACAATACCTAGCCCTCGTCCCAAGTAATACAGCCTTCAGTGTGATCGTAGCCAATATCTCATGTCCTACACACTAATAACAATGGAACAAGATAACACTTGTACAAGCTGGGAAATACAACACTGTACTTTGAGTAGTACCGGAGTCCGTATGGCAACGTGATGTATAGATGTTTTGTAGGCTTACGTGGGCTGGGCACATCGAGTACATGATGCCAACGTAAAATCTATCAATCAAAACAGAGCTGACTGATCTCAAAGTAATAATTGCATTAAAAGTCCTACCTATTTAGTCAACTCAGCAACGCCCTGTTTGCAGAGACATATATCCTTCCTTTCACAAGGGGATATTATTTTACAGTCTCCTGACCTTGGGTACACGGAGTGAAACACAACACCGCCCACCAGTCTATTTCTGTATTTGTCTTACAGTAAGCTGCCGGTAATTGAATCATGCTCTCCAGGACTGCTAGACATGAATGGTGCTGCGGACGCATTCAGACTTAGTCACAGTGGTTAAAAACAAGGCATAATCTTGCGGCTACTGTGTTTAAGTCGTGTGACTCCAATTATGTTTGTTTTTCCTTCACTTTGTTTTTATTACTTGAACTTGTGAGGCTTTACATGTTGAGTTTAGTTCTCCAACATTGGAATTCAGGTGATCCGTATTAACACTTTGTTCTTAGACGTCTTTGCACCTCATTCATAAATAAGTTCTTTGAATTTTTGGCTCTTTATACTCGTAATCCTAAAAGATAAACTATATATAGATGTTTAATAGCAACAGAAGTGTGCTGCATCTTTAAAAATACCACAGAAATAATACAGAGAGTGTGTTTAGCACAATGTCTTTTCACAGATTACACCCAAAAGGTATGATGTTTAACAATATAAGAAGAGACTCAACCAAAAAGTGGGCTATCAAATAAGAAGTGCAGTGTTTTCAGTTTGTCTGCGCATCGAACTGATGCAAAAGAAGTTGGTGAATAAAGCAAAGCTTGTCTACCTCAACTTCTGTCATGTCTGCTCTGCAAGAAACTAACCGCACCTCTGTTGTGTAACAACTCCGGATCTAGGTGATTCCCTTTGGCAAGAAAACAACAACCCTCAGTTTCTAAAGATAGATAAACTGGTCTTTTCGCATGCTGTCAACTGCTTAATCTCAAAACTAACAAACCACAAACTGAAAGTCACTGGCTTCCCAACAACAAGCCTCTGCTCCTCCATCTAAGGTCAGGTTTGGAGCTACTAATTCACCTAAGTGTGTATTCAAAACAATTTAATGATCAGACTGACTGTTCTACAGAGGCATGAAAAATGAAAGTGTTCATTCAGTAGGAATGATAATACGTTAATGGCAAATTAAATTAGACTGTACTGTTACCTGAGGAAGTTATGTTATTCCCTCTCTCACTTTGCCTGCTAGCTTGTTAGTAGGACATATATACACATTTCCATGAACTTTGATGGATCTCGATTTGGCAGGCGCCATTTTGGAGGCCCATGAGAATTCCCAATTTGAACAATACAGCTCCCCCTATTACTGCAACTACCCAGCATTACTTCTACAAAATTGTACAAACAATTCCTCTTAAGGCTGGTGAGAACAGTGCTGCAGCTCTGCATCAATCACAAAAAAGTAGAACTTCTTTGCAGGCTGCCATCTGCTTGCAATTTTGTGTAAAATCCATTCTAAGAGCAAAAGTCTTCTGAGATAAGCATCTTCTGGGCAAAACTTTCTCAGATGAGGGTCCCCAGTCTAATTTGCATCCATTATCTATATTTATGTCCTCTGTAGTGTAGTTAAGTAGTTTGTGAAAAACCTGTTTGGTAATAGCATTTACAGTAATACCTAAATTTTGAGCTGACTTGACTTGGGGGGTCTTCAGGATGTGAAGGACTGAAAAGCGGCGCTATCACGTAGTCGTGTGCGTTCAGGTTTAGCAGGCTGTTGCAGTCCGGGTTGTGATTAGGGCTTTGATAAGGCATTGTTGATGGGCTGTGGAAAAGCGTTTTATCACTGGAGCATAATAGCGTGCATAAAAGCCATGAACCTGCGCTGAATAAATATGAGGCTGCACACACCCACAGAAAGACAAATGTGCGTGCACGCTGTGCACACACACGTACATACACACCTCGTGTTCACGGCACCTTTCCTGCAGATTATCTCTGTGAAAGAATGGTGGGATCTAGGGGCTTTTTTCCCCTCCCTGCTTCTCTTTCTCTCTCTCTCTTTCTGTGTGTGTGTGTGTGTGTGTGTTGTGTCTCCATGCCTCCCCACACACACTCTTTTGCTCTCTCTCTCTCCCTCTCTCTCTCCTCTTCCCCCCTTTCCTATCTCTTTCCACCTTTCTTTTGGTATACTCCTTCCTCCCTATCTCTCTGTTTCGCCTTCCATGCCTGAGTGCAAGGTGAGGATCACAAAAGGAACACCTGGCAAACATGGATGTGGTCCTCCTCGTCTCATTGTCACACACCTCTCCCCCCCCTCCTTCCCCACTCCTCCCTCCTTCCTCCCCGTTGACTCCCTTTTCAGAGAGGCGCTTGCAAGAATGGCAAACAAGGCTTTCAGCGGGAGGACGAAGGAGGAGGAAGAGGAGGAGGAGGTGCACCCCCACCACTACCACCTCCACCACTCACTCCCTTCATCCCTCCCCTCCCTCCCCAGCTCGCCTTTCACACGCCAGGAAGTGCTATTCAGACCAGGAGCTGCATGTACATGTCCTTCTCAACCAGTAACACCTCGCTTCTTTCTCTTTCTCTGAGAGTGAGCACATATGTATGTGTGTGTGTGTGTGTGTGTGTGTGTATTAAGAATAAGAGAAGAAAGAGAGGAATGGGAGAGGCAAAAGCAAAAAGAGGAGACGTGAGTACAGAAATAGAAAGTGGAGTTTTAACCATCCTGATAAACCCATGGAGCACACGTTCAACTTTCCCAATGTTCAACTTTAAGCTTTTTTGGAAATTTACAAGAACACATTTCATGTCCTCTGGGGTGACAACTTGCTCAACACAAGCAGAGGCAAGAAAACTTTCCGATGAGATAAATTCAAATTGAAAAAACAACACAAAAGATTGAATTATGAGGCTTTCAATTCTATCTCTGTTCTGGCCTGACAGTTTAATGGCTTAACAAACAGAGAAACCTTCACCTTGAATTCACTGTATTCAGCCACCACTCTGGCTGAGCCTCCACATATCTTATTATGACTGTCATATATCTGATAAAAACTTGAAAACCCCACACAAGGCTCCCAAGGATCAACTTTACCCTTTAAATTTTTTAAATACTGCTGTGTTTAGACTGAGGTCCGCATAACCTTGGGATTTAACACATACTGTGCGGGGTCATGCAAACTTTGTATTTCATAAACTAATGAGAAACAGAGGATCTCGCCTATATCTTGGTTTTGGCCTGATATTGTAGATGTTTCAACAGCAGAAAGCCTTCTTGGTTTCAGAAATTGGCTGAGACATCAGTTTAGTCAAGCCTACATCTTGTTATGGCTCTCAGTCATTACAGTGATAAAACATGAGAAGCACTTTGGCTCATGTACAAAGTCCTCATTGTTTAATTTTAAAACAAGTCCCAATCAAGCATTCGGGGGCATTTACAAATTTGTTTTTTTGCCCCGCTGTTTGGTTTTTTAAAATAAATGCTGGTGAAGCTAATGTGTGACTTTTCGCAAAATACTGATAACTCAGTGGCGATGTAATAACTCAATATGACATTTGCCTGGCTGCTGATGTTTTCACATGGGAAACATTTTTGCCTGACATCAGTAAAACATGCAGACATAAATTTTAGCAGGGCTGGAAACATTTTTTTTAGTTTGTACATCTTAGAAATTCACATGATGCTTTTAATTAACTAAAACATTTTTAAACCAAAACCATTAACAACCTGAGGCTGAATGTGACTTGACTGTTCCAATCAAGGATTTCTAAAAGTTGTCAGGTTGCAAATTTTTTAGCCCCAATAAAAAGGGATTAAGGGTCTTGAACATAAAGGATGTCAGATTTATGTTTTTATCCTGCTCTCTGTAAGCAACAAACTACACATTTGACAAGAGAAACAGATGTGGTGACTGTTTTTGAAGTGGTAACAGAGGTTAAGACTGAGGTACCCTCAAAACAAACTTCATACACAGTGTCGTTTCACTATATTTAAAGACAAAAGTGTTTATAGATTTCCTGAATGGCCACACTCAAGCGACGCAAGATGTGACAAATGAAACAAATGGTGATAATGGGGCGCACTTTTGGGCCATTTCTTTAAAGTACTACTGTCTTACCATCATTCACCTGGCCAATCTGTGTGGACATGGTTCTCAGATAGTTTTGGAAAGTTAGAAAAAACTGGACTGGACTTACTGAGCTTGGTCTTATGAAAGAATGCATAAGTTTTGCGGAGAGCTGGTTAAAATGGTCAATTAAGTGATGACAAACTACAGCTTCCATGGGAACCTCACCGAGCCACAGACAGGGTGATAAAACCCTCAGGAGGGTGGCCTCCTCGTCAGCACCCTTTCTCCTGCCTTGCCACCTTTTGTAAAAACATAATAATAAAAGGAAAGAAGAAAAACCATGACAAAACACTTGAGAGAAAAGGGCCTTTGTTCCTGCACTTTTAAAGAGAAAGGAAATCAGGGCCTGAACATCAGCAGTGCTCAAAATGATTAAGCTCTTTTCACACTTCAGTACAGGCACCAGGTATGTTATAGGTTTCATGAAAAAAAAGGGCTTTCCTTTCCGTTGAGAGTCTTTGTTAGGGTCAGGATGTTGTTGTAAGTCCATCCCGCTCTCTAACCATAGATATTAAAGCTATCACAGTGACGCATCAGCAGCAGACAACCTGCATGTGCTGAGCACAGGGCCATGCAGGCCAACTGTGTGAGAGTGCATCAGGTAAGGGGAGTGGTCTGTGTATTATGATGGATTGTGCATGTGTGTGTGGGTGCATACAGTATATCTTCTCACTGAAGCACACACACATGCACTAGGCAGAGACGAAAGAAGTTCAACTGTCGAAGTTTTCTTCTTTCACAAAACTGAACAAGCTGTTCTCAGACACAATTTTACTGAATTATACTTTATATGCTTAGATTCCGTAAAAACTATTCTGCTAAAACAGTGTCCATCTGGGAGAGCAAAACTTAAAATCTACCAGATTTTGTACAACTGAAGTTTATTTGGAAAGCTTTGGAAACCTTGTGCTGCTTACCCTGGTGTATGTTTTATTACCAGAGTAAGCATTTCCCGAATTTTTACGACGCAAGTGGCGAGTGCAAAGTTAGCGTTACCCATAGTCAGGATGGACACAATTATGAGAATAAGTCTGTGGCTGAAAAATGACAGAATTATTCTTTTAATCCCTAATACCTGCTGTGACTCTGTCTGGTTTTCTGCTTTCTCATTCTGTTCATTTCAGGGACCTGTCAATGTCGGTTCTTTGGTTTCCAACAGAGGCTTATAAAAGTCAGGAGTAACTTAATGGCATTTAACTGCAAATATCTGATTCCACTATAAAATTCATGTGAGTCCATACACACTAACACACACACACACACACACATAGAAATAGAGTAAACACAATAATGCCTGCTATACAATCTGTGAACTACAGCTGACCAGGCGTCCCCTCTGCCATCCAACTTCCTGTTTACACAGGAAGTAAACTGCTGCTTGGAAAGTAGGCAAATAGGGAGGGATACAGGCTGGGCCTGAGGATGGGTTGTGTGTGTGTGTGTGTATATGTATATATATATATATATATGTGTGTGAGTGTTCATATGTGAGTGCATGCTTGCTTCAGGAAGACTGTGACAGCTTTACTGCACTGTCAAGTATTTATAACCTACAACCTTTTCAGAGCCCCTAACCCAGGACCCAGCCTGGCTCTCTCTGTCTGAGGGCCTCACCACAGCGGGCCCCCACTGTACTGTAACTCCACAGCACTTCAGGCCCTGTAAATCTCTCAGTAAGAGGACTACAATGTGTGTGTATGTGTGTGTGAGGTTCCAACTCCTGCTATGACAACAGACAAGCCATCACAGTCTTAAGAGCGGCTATTTGCCTGTCAGACTTAATCTTGGCTCGCAGTTCGACTGGAGGTGGCTTTTACTGTCTGTCAAGAAGAGAGAAAAGAAAAAAAAGGATCGGAGCAGATATTTCAGGGGTGGAAAGTGGTGCATACCATAAATAGCTTGACTTTCACAGCTAGGAATCCCATTTTCAGTGGGAGGCATGTATTTTTTCTTTTTTGGTCTGTGTGCGGAAATGACTATTTATGTACCAAACACTGTGATGTGTAATTTGGGAGATTTTGTTTCAAGCCTTGCGTTCTAGCAATTCAGACAATATAATACTTACTGTCTTATATCCTGTGGGTTGTTTAGTTTCACTGACACCCTCAAACACACCATCTCTCTCTCTTTAACCCTCTCTCCTTCCTTCCCCGAAGGCCACAAGGTGCCATAAGTACCTCCCATATCTTCATCCAACAAATCACTAGTGCTCATGACAGCATTTCTGCTCTGTAGTTTCAGCATAGTGAACATATTTCATGCAACCGTCTGTCACCTCAAAGTGCCTGTTCGATTTTAATATCTCCATTTACACTGACTGTGCAATTTCAACTCTTCCTGTTCATGGAACAAACTGTATTTCTTCAGCAGAATATCCTGAGTAAGAAGATTTCATTAAAATGACTGCTATGTGCTGTTTAAGACATTTTCTCCTGTATCTATGTAGCAGACTTGAAGCTGACATTTTCCCTGTATCCTCCGTCCACACACAGGTCCCAGAGCAAAATAACTTATTCCTTTTTTTGTCATTCTATGGCAACAAAGTTCTCAGTCAAAGGTGTGCACTGTGTAAAGAGGAGCATGCAAACTGCTTTTCCAGTTATCTTCTGCATCTCGGTGCTTCTCAGAGGGACTGCTCACAGTAATTCATCCACACTGACAGCCATATGGTATACTGCTCTGCTCCACAAACACTCTTAAAACTCGGAGCCACCAAGCAAGGAAAAAGAGGAAAAAAGAAAACACATATCCTGACAGGGCCTCTTTCCTGCTATCTCAATAAGAATGCAAACATTTTCAGACATGCTGGCAACAAAACACGCATCAATATTAAAACACTGACTGAAATACAGCCTCACAAATGTTTCTCCCCCCAAAAAACTGAAAGTGGTCCATGCATCTATAATTTGACCATACATCTATAATTTGTACCTATCGGATAACATTTGTTTATCTAACCATTGGTTCCAACTGTGTTTGGGCATATAGGGACGGTAATTGCACCGTTGGTTAAGTGACTGTTTCAGGGAAATGGACTGGCATGTGCCGCCACTGACGGAGGTGGAATGCAGAGTACATATTTGCCAGCTGAAATAACTGTAATATGGCGGGGGGGGGGCAGCTGAGTCAATCAAATTACTGAGTTTAGTCAGAGAGAGAGGACAGACAAGAGAAGTACAGCTTTAATTCAATTTGGACAGCATGCTCTCTCAATGGCTCGTATGGCAAATTGTACTATATGGTTCCGGACAGCTTGCGTCGAGACGGCCACATTTCACTGAGGAACTATAAATGCACAGAGCTTCAGCCTCAACTTAAATCTTTTAAACCAGTAAAGTGCCCTGTCAAGGATCTATCCACATTAATGGTGATTTTTGGTCTCCTGAAAACCAGTCTTCCTTTAAGTATGCTGAAAAAAACTCTCCTTATCAAGTCATTACTGTCTATAACTGAGTCCTGACAACCTTGTTTTTCTTCAAGAAAAAGTTTAAAAATCTGCAGGTGTGGTTAAAGTACTTGAATCTGTTTTCAATAATAATCAACTTATTTCAAGGATTTTCTATAACTGAAGTAAATAAGTGAGAAGACAAGGAAAGAGGCAAATCACAATGCAAAAGAAATCTCTTATTATGTCAGTTTTAATTTCTAAAGCAAATCAACTTGTTTTGGGTATTTTGTAAAAGCAGGTTATCTTCCTTTTTAATACAGTGCACCAACCTGCCTTAGCTGTATCTTGTTTTATGATACTGAAGATACAGAGTGAAAAATTCTTACTGCACTGGCATCTTAATAATAATACGATTTTCTGCAATGTAGAATCTGGAGTATTTGAGGAGTTTACAACAGTATGATTTACACTCTTTACCTTCTCTTTATTTAAGGTTTTATTAGCCAGTGTATAATGTACTACATGTTAATGTGCTGCACAGCTCTGTTAGCTGTCACAATGTCATCAGGTGATTCCTGCGCATTTACTTTATGAGGAGCTCTGAGTGATTTTGAGTCGAGTTCTGCAACTGGAGTTTTTTACATACTAGGCAGATTCAATGGCTTTTACCTTGGGGTCATGGGAGTGTCATGTGTCAAACTAAGTGCTTCCTGAGGTTAGCCATGTGCACACACCAAGTCAGTGTCACCTGTAAATCACCCTTCACTAAATTCTAAAATGCATTCCACTGCAATCTGAGGGGAGGAGAGGAGAATATAAACCCTACATTATATTACTGTACATTTTACTCAGAGTATTGCACCTTGAAACCTTAGTTAAATCCCTGGAATCAAACTTCACAGACAACCAGGAGATTTGGTTCCACAAAAATGTGACACCAGAAGCAACAAACACTTTTTCCATCTTCACTGTGATCATACATGATACAGAAATGCCAAAGAGAAAAAGCACTATGAAAAAAGTTTGAAGCACAAAGATTATTTAATCTCAGGGAACCTCTCGTTAAAAAGAAACTACTACAACCAAACCTGTCAGGAAATTAACTATAACATATGTGGTTTGAGTTGATTATAAACATGCCTAATTAAGAGTGCTATTTGCAGATCAAGATTTCCTGCCCTGAGGCCACAACGTCGACAGTCTGCACTAGTCAATCTGCAGATAGTTTGAACCGCAAATACGTGTACCGCGCCACTTGAGGCGAACCCAACCAATGATGGAATGCTCAAAATGGAAAGGCAAATTCCATCATGCAAATCCACTTTGGCAAAGAAAATGTATGTGTCATTTTCAACTGTGTCTCATGTCACTTTTTCAGTTGAACTTTTTTTTTAGCAGACGCAATGCAGGGACAGCTCAACAAAATGTAACTCTGTATAATCTATTTAAAATGCAAAACTGTTAGATGTTAAAACTGAAACTGACTGGGGTTAAAACTCACTCCCAAAAGTTTCTTTAACTGCCTTTATTACTAAAAATCTTCAAGGAGTTAAGAGGCATAAAAAAGAAAGGACATCAAAGCACATTCTCAGCGAATCTCAAATCAAGAGATGGCATTTTTGACTATAAAGTGTAAAAGTTTAAATTATTTCCTGCTATTTTGCATTCAGTGAGCATCCAGTTAAAATGCTCCAAATAAATCCCTTGACTAAGCGAAATCCATCCTCATTTCCAGGGAAGTGTCAAGTCAAGTGTACAGCTCTTCATAAGTCCAAACCGACTTGTACGTAGAAACAAATTAGAGTGACTTTCACAGAGCCAGCCAAGCATTGTGTGCATCATCATTTTCATTGTGCTTGGGAATTTTAATTGTTCATTTATTTGTTGGTCGTTCTGCTTGCATCCCCCATCTCTAACCTCCTCTTCCCCCATCACAGATCCCTGGCACTTTTACCTGGCAACGCACTGGCACAGACACAGGGGACAGGAGTTGCTGTGCTGCTCCGATCCCGGAGCCCACAGAGTCCTAATTGGTGCCCCCACCCACCACCACTACCCCCCAAAAACCCCAACCCCTCCTCCCCATCTCCTCCATGGTGTTTATCCACTAATTGGGCCACTTCCTGAGACAGAGGCCAAACAGGGAAGGGAGGAATGCATGGCAAAAGGCCACTCAGACAAGCTAGCGTCAGGGTTTGGGGGGGGGGGGGCTGGTGATGGAAAGAGGGAGGGGGGCCAGAGCGGTATACAGAGATAGACAGGGAAAAAGATAGAGAATAAAACAGATAGACAGATGTTTTCTTTATCTTTTTTTTGGGGGGGGGGGGGCATGCCCCTGTTCATGACATAACATTTCATATTCCGCATGTGCACTTCCTGGCACAGCAGATCTGCAGCTCATGTGTGCCGGCGGCGATCACTATTAACTGTAATGCACGCAAGCCTTTGCGTTCTGACCGCCACCCCTGCGCTCCCTCGACAAATTGCCGGTTTTAATGGGGAGAAAATGCGTATAAGTCATTGGACTGACAAATGGGAGGGCTCATGCTCGTTTTTATCCCGGCTGACCATCTATGCGCTTGGTTCTGTTTGATGTGCTGGCCCTTTGAAGTTGGCCCACAGGGTCTATTGGTGTTTTCCTGGGGTTAGAAGTTGAGCCCCCACAGCATTTAGGACTTTTCAGGCCAGTTAAGGGATGCCAGATGAGTATCCCACAGTCCCATGACACCAGTGCATTTGTTTGCGTATCATATGTGAGAGAGAGAGAGTGCGCCAGAACCACCACAGTGGTAATCCATTTTCCAGAAAAATAAAAAGAAATAATTTCCCCTGGATATGAAAATATAACTGGGGAAAACTTGGTGAAAGATGACATAATATATGAGGTATAGATTCATCTAAGTGAGTAAAAGATGCTCAATTACACAGAACTATGTGAAGGATAACTTCAGTCAGAATCCATGATTGTTAAACAAATGCCTTCTTTCATAAAACCTGCAAGCCACATATCTAATATGAAATCTGATAATTTTGCCTATATAATTCACGAAAAGCATTGTTATCATCCTCGATAGGAAACACTGTGATCACACAGTTCTCAAAATCTATCGAGTCGAGAATTAGCCCTGCTGATAGTGTGTAGGCCGGAAAAAGGTCACATGGTGGCCATTTGGAAAGGGAAGACTGAAATGCAGCTGGACTGGTGAGAATGACTCCTGAATAAACAGACCAGGCCATTCGGGGGGGGAGGGGGGGGGGGGTTGGTCGAGACAGACACAAACCCTTTCCTGTTGTCCTAAATAGCAACAAACCAAGGGAGCGCTATCTCCACCAAACTTCCTGCCCTATCAACTCCTGGGGAGTCTGAGAACAGGGAGAGTTGGGCTGGTCAGAGAGCGAACACTGTGCTACGGCAGTGGAGCTTACTGACAAGTGAAGCTGAATAGCGACGGAGGGATGTGTATTTTGGTTACATGTATACAAGGCATGAATTAGGAAACTTTCTTTCAAGCATATTATCACATGGATGGAATTTCTCACAGCATAGAGTACATAATATGGTATGGCAGATATTTCAGATGAAACCCTGTCTTCCATGCGCACTCTCTTTTTAAGGACTGATCCTTCAACCAATTTCAGAGACACATTCCTTCAAAATGATATAATGTTCTTCTAAGAGAAATGGAAAGCAAGTCCAAGATTAGAGAAATGCTGTAAGGTAGAGCGGAAAGAAAAGGGGCACATACAGACAAGTGGTGGTAATAAGAATTTGGAATTCAATTTTTAGGTTGTTTTCAAGTTTATCTACATTTTGATTAATTTGAACAATGCACTGGGTTGTTTAGAAAGTGAGTTTTTGATGTGAAGACATGAAAAAACACTGAAAAAAAAAATCGGAGTGGGAGGTAGATAGTGAGACAAAGAGAAGCCAAACTGCGGGAGATGTGTGACGTTCGGCTGCTGTCCCCAGTCTATTGGCAGATGTGATCCTACAGTCTGCAGGTGGCGTGCAACAACCCAGGTCCTGGCCAATGGCACTCCAAAACAGGATGTCTGAAACTCCCCAGGCTTGGGACTTCCTCTCCCGGAGCGCCACGGCCCAGAGTTCAGCCAGCTCCCAGCCCGGAGGAACGCATTACAGATCTGGCACGTGAAACAGTCTGCTGCTCACAACTGAACACCACCCCCTCCCTTTCTCTGGCCCAATCCCCTCTTTAACAATTTAAAACTACAGAAATAGTCCCCCTGGTGCTTTTCCAGAGGAAAGAGCTCTTTTTCTACTTGCTCGGTTTTGCGTCAGTGAGGGCATCGAGAGTGCACCCTCCACACCGTTAATGAAACTGGGCCTTGGCAGCCAATGTGCCAAATTAAATCCAATGTGCCTTTCCAAAATAGCAAAAAAAAAAAAAAAAAAAAAGAGATCCAACCTTGACATGAACCACAAACGACTGCAAAGTTCACAAAGAGGATGTGCATATCTTTTATGACTGAAAAGAACAGACAGAGCTCCCCAAACACAATGATGATACACATTTAGCTACATCATCAAGTGTTCTAGGTCACAAAAAAATACCGTGAAACATTGAGTTTTATGATCACACCATGTGGTCAAAACTTCCTGTTTGTTAAAAAAATAATCCATACCTTGCAATATCACTGAGCTTGTAAACTGCAGATATCTGACATAAGTTTGAAAGACATAAATAGCCTTCCCTGTTCCTACAGTTCTGATAGCACTTCTCTGAAGCTGTTTAAGACCTTGCAGCTGTGGAGGCTGTGTTCACAAGCATGAGCTGTGTTAATACCATCAGCAAAGATAGATGAAAGATAAATTTGCCTTTGAAGGCGTGGATGAAGCGTGGAGGAGGGGATTCAAGAATAAAAGTGGCCACATTAGAGGGAAACAGCAGTCTGCTGGGGGCTAAAGGGCAGGCTGGGAGGGTTAGCAGTATCCTCTGGCCCTTAACAGGCAAGCACAGCTTCGTGAATTATCCCCCTCCATACCACCCACCCACCCACTCCACAGTGACTTCATTAAAATGGCACGCTGTTTTGCCAATGTGGTTCCAATCAGGTCCAAACTGTACATAAACCCTGCAGGAAATGCAGCTGGGTGACAGACTGTCCAAAAATAAAGAGAGCGGCAGAGAAACAAGGAGTAAGGGTGTGTATGTGGGGTGAGGGCTGAGGAAAATAAAACACATGTGAGGCGACGCAGAAGGGGTGGGGGCATGATTAACGATGCCGACACTTTGAAGACAGGAAGACACCTGGCGACCATCTTGTCTCCGTGGGCTCTGGACAGACGGTAATGCTTTAGTGTGTAGGAATTAGGCCCTACGCATCTCCCAGCTTTAGCACGGAACCACTAGCCAGATGGGGACTAAGCCGGGGGGAGGACTCAAGGAATGAGACACGACTGCCGGCTCTACCAACTGCAGCGGAGTCTCCATTGACTTGGCAGCATGCTTAGAGAATGATGGATAGTACGCTAGTCTGTGAGCTAGTTCACTTCCCTTATTGACTATGATTGTGTTAAATCCCTCCCATACGGCCGCGCTTGGGAAGACTAATGAAGTGACTGGGCTATGTGTATTTTCCAGAAAGGATACTGTACACTTCCTGCCTTTGCCAATCCACAAACAGCCATTGTTTTATAGTGCCTTGCAAACAATAAACATCAGGTGCCTAAAAAGTCTCCTGTCTGCATGACCTTAAATATACAAGTGTAAAAACCCCCAACTGGTTCATGACATACTGACAGCTAATACAAGTTTTTTGGTAAACATCCTTAAAGGCCCCATCGTTTCAGGAAAACATAAATAGGATGTTTAAGTATCATTAACAGAACCATTTCCCATCTGTGAACCAGCGCCTTCCCCTGAGCTTTTGAGTTCAAACTTTACAGGATACATACAATGATTTCCTCTCATTTTTTCCCATGTAACAGAAAAAAGACCCTGAAAACTATATTTGTCAAATCCCCCCCACCAATAAACACATTGTAAAATGTCAGCTTCCCAAGCCAGAGATGGCAATAACAAAGTCTTGACAGGAAAAGTGGCGACACAAAGCTACATTTGGAGCTGAAAACGGCCTGGGGGCTTCAGCCAACAGTCGATGAGGGTTTAGGTTAGAGCTATTAGACCAAACAAGCGGGTGGATGCAGGGGAGCTGGGATTGTTCCTGTGACAGTAGCATCGAGTGTCTCTTCCTAAGGTCGTCTTTAAGTAAGTAATTGGTCTGGTAGTTAGCCACAGTTAAGCATATCCTCAGCGGACCCTGAGGGCTAAACCGCTAGCAACGTTGTCATTACCAGGCTCCCTTTGAAGATGCCAAAGATTGAGTCTGACCATTCGTTACGCTCTTAATGCTGTTTCTGGAGAAGCCCAGTATTGCTGCTAGTGACAAACCTCTAATAATGACTACTCTGGCGTGTTTGATGGATGCCTGGGGTGTCAGACTTTGACATGCAGCAGTTTTGGACAGCATGTACTGCTTGCCTCTTTGGCCTGATTACAATGACCTCATTTCACTTGGAACACGTCTCGTATATAAAGTGCCAAAAATGTGATCAGAAAACAGATATGATCTCAGCATTCAGAAAAACCCTAACAAATTAGTCCATGAAAACAGAAGCTCCATGTAACGGTAACTGATTGTTTAATCTAAAATTCTTAGAAACAAAGTTAAAATGCACTTAGAAATGCACTTTGAAACATAGGAAGACCAATTTCCAAAAATACTGGACTTATCCTTTACTCTAGCAATAGTTTTTAATGATTATTATAGTGACTGTCTTGAAACCTCTACAGTATTCCATGTTCTTCTTCTCAGAATTATATATTCTTAAATCATGATACAACTACATTAAACATTGTGCATTTAGAAGGAAAGGTGTAGGATTAGGTAAATTATTGGAATGAGATGATGGGATTTGATGTGCATTGATTTTACTCATATCTATTGAATTCTGCCTACCTGCCCAGGGACTGCTGATGGAAAGTAGCTAGTAGCCAAATCTGCTACAAAGAATCTCTTCTTATTCCTTGAGATTTACACAAGACTTTTGTACGGGCTTCTGACAAATTCAATTTAAACAAATGACGGTTCAACACCCTGAAAATGAATTACGCTACAATAAAATGCCTACAGTCCAACTTACAAAAACAGTGAACTTTGGCAAGTGGCTGCCTCATGTCCTTAAGAAAGAACAAGTAGTCCATGTACATGTGTCATGACCCGGTCTCTATAAATATACACATGGTGGGCCAATACCCACAAAACATGCCACAAGAAAGAATGGTCCTTTGCAGCGGGTGCAGTGGAGAAGGCAGCAGCCCTGGAGCTCTGCTTCAAGCAGGTCTCAAATCAGCACTTGGGGAGAGCAAAACATATGTTAGCTATGTTATGGTTAGAATTAGCATCCCTGGTTTTCAACGGATGTGGGTTTGATCCCTTTGGCCTCCAGGCTCAATCAAGTCAATCTAAAATTAGTGGGCTGCCTCTTTTTTCCGGAAGACAGATAATTCCCCCTTGATTGTGGAGAAGGAAAAACATTGGGAAAAGCAAACATGGTAAGGAACGTGGAGAGTGGACGAGTCCAGAGTATGGATGGAACACAGTTATGGTGTCACAGAAAATAGTGACAGGTGCAATGACCAGCAGTTGCCAATAAACACATTCATACTAAAAATACACTGAGGACAAGAATGGGAAAGCTTTGTGTCAGTGTTTAAAGCTGAAAGTGTTTATAGCTGTGGGCATACTGTGTGTAATGCCAGGGAACTGAATGCTATAACTAGATTATATGACTGAGTGGCTTTGTCCTTTGTTAGACAAAGTCAAATTAATAAAACACTGTTAATACCAATAGCAAAATTTTTAAAAGTGTTCAATTAGGAATCCATATTTCAAGAACACGGTAAGAACAGAGGGATAGTCTTCCAAAGACGTATAGGAGAATACAGTACTGAACTGGGCAACTTGTCAATGGGCTACTGTGACTATGACCAGTGGAAAAGGACATAGTCACCTCTCTGTCTATAGCCTTCAACAGTGCCCCTATCATAAACAATGGGGCAAAGCCCATACTGGCCTGGAAGGCAACTAAGGCCTTCTGCCCATTAATTAGAGGGGCTCAGGGTCTGTTAGTCCTGACTGTTCAAAGGGCAAATCACATCCGACTTGGGACAGTTGGCTCCTTTAGACACAACTATAATATGTGGACTGTTGTGCTTGCTTTGAGCGCTTACTTTCCTGAAATGTGTCAGCACTCAAAAATGTCCATAAATAAATCAATATAATAAATGTAAACCATAAACTTACCCATAAGCACAGATTTTGTGTTGAGTTTTCCTCAATGTCTAGGTTGCAAGGTTGCATATAACTGCTGTGTCAACGGCATTTCAATGACTAGATTTCAACATGTAGTTAGGACCTGCTTCAAACTGAAATATAGTAATTGAAGCAGTCACTGGGTAAGGTTTGGATATTGCTGAACAATCACATTATGAAGAGCTAGACTTAGATCCGAATACCATGCAGACAAGACTACAGAGGAAAACAAAAAAAGCAAAAACACTGCAGCCTTGGCTGCTGATGTCACTGGATTCTCAAGTGTTTTTTGTCTATCGAAAAAAAAGGAAAACTGACACAAGAAATATGTTGTGCTGTGCTATCCTGTTTTGTACATTTCCTGAAATCCAAGGTGTAGGGTACAGGAAAAATCCAGTTTGAGAGGGAAGGTCAGCCTTCAGAGTTCGAGGTCTGGAAAAACCATTAGGCGGAATGGAAGGGAAGAGACAAGGTCTAAGTTATTTCCTCTCTTTTTTCCTTTCTCTCCATCATTTGAGAAAAGGGTTGGGGAGGAGGGGGCCTTTATCCTCCTTGGAGTGTCGCAGCAGTCACTGCTGGGAAGGAAGCGATGACAAGAGAATTCAGGACACAGTTGTGTATTGCTACAGAACAGGACAACTGCTCATGCATCTGGTGGCCCAGGGTCATGGGGTCATGCAAAAAGTCATTGTCTGTTGTCTATCTGTTAGTGTGTTTTTGTGTGTCCTTGCTTTAACTTCTTGTGCATCACAAAAATTACATATTTCAAACACTGGAATAAATCCCTGCCAGCTAATAAAATTAAAACAACTATAGGAAATTCAATTAATTCCCAAAATAGATCTAATCATGTATTTGTGGCTATCATGAGGGCTCATGTACAGTGGTTACACAACAGGTTGAGGTGAAAAGTTGCCAAGAGCTGTTAGGTAATCACCTGTAAAACAATGAGCGAGAAATAGAATCAGGAAGTTGAGATTTATATAAAACAGGCAAGGGCCTGTTTTTTTTTTGGTTTGTTTTCAAAGTCTCTCCTGATTGGATTTTAAGTCACACTGACTTCATTTTTTCACTCAGGAATAAATACTGAAAACTTTCAGGTTCTTCATGCGGGAAACAATGTCCACAGAGTTGCTTTGATCACACAGCAACATTGCCAGGGAAATATTTGAATAGTTTTGTGATTCCTTGGCTCACTTTGTTACCTATTTCTGGGATTGCTGCCCGTCAGTTTGGACCACAAAAAAAAAAGAAAGAAAAAAAAAAGAAAGTGAGAGAGTGAGAGAAAATGCCTTATGTATCTTCATTATACAATACATGCACAAAGACAAGTGCTCTGGGCCACTTTGCCAAACAATCAACCATTACTCTGGAAGCATTTTGCGAATACAGGCCCCCGGCCTTTTGTGAGCCCACTGTTCAGAGCAACCCTGTGGCTTTCCTCAGGTGCTCAACGTTTCCCTGCAGCTTTCCAAAGCAAGCGTATTGGTTAACCACCCAAACCACTCGAGCATAATGCAATCTCCGATTCACAACACACAAAATGTATTGGCAGCAATCCACAGAACCTAATCCAGGAAGGGGAAACATTTCTGCAAACAGACTCTTGTTGAAAACGTCTAATAAATGGTTTCTCGTCTATTCTGAATGATGTGGAGGATTTTTCCAAATTTCCCAAGTTTGTGCTTTTTTGTTTTCCTCATTCCAAACTACCAACAAGGGAGAGGGGTAGACAGACAGTGCTGCCTCTGTGCACAAGCACTTTCCAAACACAGAAGGCAGCTGTCCTGGAATGTGCACTGGCGTACAAGCAAGCTCTGAAATTATGGCCCTGGCCATTGCTAAAGAAAATAAAATTGATGCAATCTGTAGAGCATGCAGCTTTTAATTAGTGGCTTCCGTCTCCTAATTGGTTTCTCTCTGTTTCCCTCCGCCTTAATTCAGGATTGGACCAATTGGCCATGCTGCATTTAGTGTGCTTTGTTTGTCTTGAGAGAAACCGTACACGGTAATCAAGGCACAAAATGAACGTTTTCAAGGGCAGCACAGGCAAATCAGTGCACAGAACAGTCAACCTCATTCTTTTTTTAGTTTTCGCCATTTTTTTTAAAGGAAATAAATCTGTGCAGATTGTGTGACCAACCAGAGGAAAAGTCTTGTGTTGTGTTGTAAACATAACTTGTTCTGAGAATGTGAAAGAATGAGGACATAACTTGGGTTCAGGGCATGCACTCCATACTTACATTCCTTGCATTTAGCATAGCATTTCTCAAAGCGTGTGACAATAAGACAAGCTTAAATTCCTTGATTACCAATATTACTAGCAACCAGAGTAGTGAGGTCAAAGGTCAGAGCCACAGACATTAAAATACTTCTGCAGTGACCATGTAGAAAAATTTAAGGATTTACCGCCTGTTGAAAGAAGAGCATTACAAACAACTCAGAGCTTCAGTATTTCCTGGTCATGTTTGTCACGTCTTTAGACAACGTTTTACATGCAGCACATGTATTTCACACCAGTGAGAAAATAAATAAAGCCCCATTCATGCTGAAGCCAGGTTTTTGCCTATGCAATAAGCTCTCCTCATAATGGCCTGTGGAAAGTGCATTATCTGAACACAAATGTTTACCCATGACCTAACAACAGAGTCATGTTTATTGCACGCAACGAAAGCTAACTGTGAGTGAAAACACACAGAAGATCACAAAGCTAAAGCTTACTGTGGTATGTTTATAGCCGGGTATGTGGTCTTTTAGTGGTTTTGTGTCAGCACAGGCGAGTAAACACTCCCATGTAGCTTTCCATTCAAGGTGTGTGAGCATGGTATGGGATGCAGGTAAGCCAATGATGGACATCTCTCAGCTGGCGTATGTGCTGACTTGTCTTTGAATTTGAAAAAAGTATCAGCAAAACAGCTGGAAAGCAGTTCAGAAACTGTTGAAGCAGACAACAGTAGCTGCACTGCCGGTAGCTTGGTTTGATAACACCAATGAGATCTTTTCCCAAACAACTACTGCTGGACTTTGAGTAGGAGAGATAAGGGTGGGAAAGGACAAGAAAAAAAACTGAATCAGAAAACAAGGACAGAGAAAAAGGAGATAAAAGCAGGGAAAAGAGAGCAACAAGCAACTGGTTGGCTGCTGATGGCTTACAGCACAAGCTTTCAAGCAATCATTTGAGGTCAGGGACAGGTCTGGTTGCCTGGCACTACTGGATTCTCTCTCTCTCTCTCTCTCACTGACACACACACACATGTACACACACATTCCCTGTGTCATCCTCTCTCTCTCCTTCTCTGTTTACTGTTTCTACCAGCCAACAAACACATTTCCTTGTTACTGGGGCAACTTGAAGAAATTCACTCCTGCATAGAAATCACATTCTCCACACAGTGGTGCAGAGGCCAGGCCTGAACCGCAAGTGGTGTTAAAACTTAGACTGATTATATTACATCAAATTGCTGAGATTACTGGAATGTAAAGTATTGGTTTTGGACTCCTGGTATTTTAAGAAGAACTTTATTTAAAAGAGCTATTCTAAGCATTAAAGAATATTTTACCTGTGTTGTGTGGTTACATATGCATAATATAGGTTTGTGCAGTGTAATTGGTGTATTTTCTTCCTTATTTATAACTCGATATTTTACTAAAAATTGGTCTGTAAAGCAACATCAGCCATCATTTGTCCACTAACACTGACCAAAACAATCTAAATTCTTATTTCACTGAGAGCTTAGGAAATCTGTATTTGTTTAATTGTGTGATTGTGTGCACGTTATCTCCCTGGAGCTGGGGTCCATGCGAAATGCAACAAACATGCAACTCAATTTCTGGAGAGCAAAACAACATAGCAAGCGTGAATCTGGGCTCTATTAAGAATTTGAGGGCGTAACATAATTCCATGCAACATTTAGCAGTGAAACAAGACACACAGCTCGCCCATGGATGTAAGCAGTGCCTGAATTACGAGGGGCAGAAAATAAGGGAGGCGGAGAAGGAGGGAAGATTGTGGGAGGCAGCCGGATAAGTAATAAAGATGATGGAGATATGAGAAAGACAGGAAAAGGAAGAGGGAGATGATGAAGGAGTCCTAGAAAGAGAGGACAGAGTTGAGTTACTCCATTCTGCTTTCTGTCTGTGACCAGTAGGTTTAATGCTCAAACGTCCCTCTCTCTCTTTCTCTCTCTCTCTGTCTGTTTACAATTACCGTGCCGCGAATGAATCTTCCACGAATGACCGCTCAACTGGCAGCCCTGACTAGTCAGGAACAAGGGAGCTATTAGTGGAGGAACTGAGGAAGGAAGGAAGAGGGGAAAGCCAAAGGGAAGGCAGTCCAGCTCAGAGGCCCACAGAGGGAGAGGAGGGGAAGGGAGGGAGGGAGGGAGCAAGGGGGATGGCTTAGAGGAGAAAGGGAGGGAGGTTGGGGAGCAGCGCAGAGGGATCAGTGCAGCAAAGAGGGACGGGCGATAGAGAAGGAGGGCTCGGCCCCCCTGAGGCGATCTGCTCGGCAGAAGCAAAGCTCCCAGAGGAGGAGGAGGCGGAAGAGACCGTAGCATCCCCTCATCCTGACCCGCCCAACCCCCCCACCCAGCAAGAAGAGGAGATGAAAGAGATTAGTTCTGGGGTCTGGCCCGGTGGACAGTGGACCAGGCAACTTCTGAAATTCTTTCATTTCTCAGGCAACAGGATTTAGGATGGAACCTCCCCATGGCCCTTTGACACAAGAAATACATGAGAGTATTACATGGGTGTGACACTCTCTCAACCCCCTCCACCCCCCCATCTGACCCAAGTCAAGGTTTTTTCGGGCATGAGAGCGCTTCTGGGGACTTCCTGACAGCCATAAATTACTTTGACTTCAGAGATGACAAGCAGGAAAAAAAAAGCGACTGGTACCCTTTCTTGTAACACCTTCACACACACACACACACACACCACACAGAGAGAGAGAGAGAGTGACGCAGTCCCAACCCTAAGAAACAGCCGCCTTTCACACGGTCATTCATCAAGTGGAGCCTGTGAAAGAGGAAATGAAGTGACACTGCGCCATCATCCTCTTTCCAAGGCATCTGCCAAGTCCTTGCAGCAGGGCCACAGGGCCTCAAAGACCTCAGACATGTTTCTGTCTCACTTTATTGTTGTATCTCTACCTGACCTCAGGAGCCACACCTTAAAACATAAAATAATCAAAGAGAGAATCCTAACAAGTGCTGAAATGTCTGGATAACAACAAGATTTATGAGAACAAAATGTTCTTTTTTAATTGGTTAAAAGTGTGCCAAACGATGGTTTCAGCTTCTCAAAAGTGAAGATGTGCTTCTTTTCAGAGTTTTATTTCATTGGTTAATTTATTATCTTTAGGTTCTGGACTGTTGGCCAAACAAAACAAGAATATATGAGGACACTATTTTCTATTTCACTATTATGTGACATCTGCAGACCAAATAATTAATTGGAAAAATGATTAGTCAATAATCATTAGTTGCAGACCTAATCCTAATATTTATTATTCCTCTTCAACATAAAGCAGATGAAGGGCTTATAGTAACCAAAGGAATCTACTTAACCACATGCTTAACCAACTCTGATATATATATACATACAGCTCTGGTACATGGAAACTCAACTCCTGCTCTGACAGCCAAATGGTCCTCCTCACAGAAGGACCTGGTGGGATTGATTTCATTTCAGCTACAATGGGTAACTTAAATCCTGATGAAGACGACTGAAGCTGGCAGAGGATATACATCGGGATACCGTTACTCCCCTGGCCTGACCAGTGCGCCTCTGAGATGACTACAGCAAATAATAGCCCATTTGTTTAGTCATTCCCCAAATATAGCACTGGACCTGTGTTGGGGTGAACAAAAAAAAAAAAAAAAGGGAGCACAAACCTGCTTTTTATCACGGGAAAAGACATACACACTATAGCTCCTTTTGCGAAATTAACCGAACCCTCTCCTCCTCCAACTCCCATTTCAAATCCCCCCAAAACTTACACCTTATCCACTTGTAAGCAGCTCTTAATGTGGTGTTGGGATCCCCGGAGCAGAGAGCCGGGCTCAGGGGGCTTCAGCAGGGGATATTTGGAACATACAAAGGGAGTATTATTTGTTGCACCCCCCTCCAGTTGGCCCCCTACCAGCTTCTATTCTGTATGTGGGTCTGACTGTATCCTGATGGTGGCGAATGATGATTCCTTCCTACTCCCTGGTTTTTACACAGCCTAGACAAAGACCAAGCAGGCTGGCTAATGTCCTTTCATGTGGCACATATATTTACCTAATAATCAGCCTAATGTCTAAATTTAACACCTGTGGTAAGGATGGATTTCAAAGATTGAATCATATTGATGTCAGCATATTCTACAACAACATTAAGGCAGTTGAGTTACTAAAACGTTTTGTGTTTCTCAAAATTTGGACACAATTTCCATAAACCTCACTGCCTCCGCTCTGTATTTCGCCTGTGTGCTTAGGTGGGGGGCATGTTGTTTCAGGTACTGGTGAGACAGGAAGGCCAGTCTGAGTAATGGATCCATGAGTCTCAAGGCGGATCAGATGCCAAAACACTACAGCAGTAGTTTATAATGTTCTGTGAGAGAATTTTACCACTTAAAAGAGTTTAATTCATTTTTTCTGTCACAAGGCAAACAATACAAATACAGTATTCACAATATAGTGATGTAATAGACTAGGGATTAAGTGCTTGCATGTATTTTGTGTCAAAGCATCTTGCCAGATGACGTTAGCTGTCGGCTAACCATTGCTGTAAACTAACACAGAAGCTAACGCACCTAACAGAAACTAGGATTAGTGCTCAGAGATTAACACTTAGAGAATTGTAACAACTGTTACACATCTACAGTAAAGGTGAAATATCCTTATTTATATGAGCAGGTTATTAATAGATTGTTATATAATATAACTTATTGCGCTCAGTAATTTTTGTTACTGTGTCTATGTTCATTGATTTGTAACATTATCCACCATCATCTAATATAACCACTCAAGTTAAAAGGATATGCACCTCGATAAATACAGCATAGAAGAAGAATACAGCATAGAGGCCAAAAGAAATGCAGACAAAAGACAGTAAAGTAACAATAAAGATGGACACACAGACGTTAAAAGGGGAAAATATACCAGCTCTCCAGCACTATTGCAGGAGGGGGGTTAGGAGCAGCATTTATGAGAATAAACGAGATTTCCTGAACTGAGAGCATTCCAAGGGCGCCGGTGGTCTCAGCTTGCCAAGAGGCAAGACGACACATGCTGGAGATGTCTGCCAGGTAGCAGAGCACAAAGAGCCCTCATTTCCTCCCTATCCCTCCCTCACTCACTCCTTCCTCCCCAACACACACACACACACACACACACACACCAACACACACACCTCCCTCCACCATCCTCATGTCTTTCTCTCTCTCTTGCTCACCAAAACACAGGAGTAGCTGACGGAAGTACAGAGTATCTGTTGAGTTATAAATGGCAAGTCTAATACTTCTTCTGGTCACCTCAACATTTAGTCATGAAATGGGGAGAAAGTATTAGAAAAAACAGTCATGGAGCTTGATTACAAGCTACAGTAACGTTTAAAACATAGGTAGTTTCTTTCCATGACTCTTTTACTTCTATTTTTTATAGTGTCTGTGGATAATATGTGTTTCCAACTGTTTTTAAACTGCTTTTTGACTGTACATAATAAATTACATCTGAAAAGTTATAGAAAGCTCTTCTTTAGCTTTCTTCCACTAAATTAAATGTTCTTACAGTTCGATAACCAGAGGTAGCCTGATCATGTAGGGTTTTTTTTTTTGGCGTCTGGTCGGATTGGAGGCTTTTTGTGGTGTATTCTTGGATGCACACATGTGTAAGCTGATGCTAATACAGCCCTTGAAGTTTGATACTTGCCTGGGGATCCTGCCCCCCCCCCCAATGCTCACAAACACATACACACATGCACACAGCTTCCCAGAGCTCATCCATCCCTAGGTGGTATCCCATTACGTGCTCGCAAAGACACACACACTCACACACACACTTTTTGTTTTCTTTTGCCACTGTAGCTTCACTAAGCCACAAGCCAAAACTCTCACTCTGCCTTCTCATTACTGCATCTTAGAAACATAACCAGGGCAGGAAATACTTTGAATACTCTCAAAACAAGATGGTGAGTGAACAGCGTTTAAGCAAAGAGAATAATACCAAAACTGGCGAGCGGTTAATTTTGATTTAGAACAGTGTGCTCTGGATGAAAACAGTTAAAAAGTTAAATTTAGCGAGAACACGGACGAGAGCACAGCATTTAAGCAGAGAATAACGGTGCGGATAATATCGACGGCTCAGCTCAGCTTCAGCAGGACGCCCTGTACTGTGGCAGTGGGGCCCTATTCAGAACTGTGCAGTCAGGAAAAAACTGTGAATAAGCTCTAATCCTTTAAGACAGCACCAATAGAGATTCCATCATGCTTGGCTCGTCACGAGAGGAGAGCAAAGCTTTGGGAGATGATAACGTCAGTCCAACACAAAATAAAATATGGCCTGTTTTGACTGGCTGGCTTATAGCTGCTCTTTTAGCTAAGGGTTGTTTCCTGTTGAGTGGAGGCACGGCTCAGGTGGAGGTTTCTGCCAAAGAAAAGGCAAAACAAAAGGTATTCACAGAGCGAAACTCTGAGGATCCTCCGATGCCCTCTCATGAGGCCACATAACAAAGACTGAAATGTTTTGAGAGTTCAAGGGAGGCTTTATTCACTTAAGTCACAATGTACAGTCTTTATAGAGGAAGGATTCAGAGGCGTTCATGTGAGCAAACGCACACAAAAGCACAATGTATATTAGATGCACACAACTGTATGGTGCTTTTGCCTTAGGTTACTTTTCTATGGAGTCATACAGGGTTTCGATTAGTTGATTAATCAGTTGACCAACAGAAAGTGAACTCTGAAACTCAACTTTCAAGACAACGTATATGAAATGAAACCTCGATCTGCTGAGAAGATTGAGTGATACGCACAAAGGTTACAGAACATCCATTAAATACTGTTTCTAAGGTTAAAAATAAACTTTGAAATTCTAGATTAACTTATTATATAAATGATTTATCAAGCAAAAATGAGAAATATCTGTTCAAGCTTCTTAAATGTGAGTATTTGCAGCATTTTCTGTCTTATATTTTTGTCAGTATCTTTTGAGCCTCTTGACGAAATTACTTTGGACTCTGGAACTTGCAATTGGCATTTTTCTCTGGTTTCCAACATTCAATAAACCAAAAGAAAAAACTGAAAGATGAATTAATCTTGAAAAGAATCATTATCGCATTAAGTGCCAGAGTGAGTTCTGGTTCCAGTTTATCAAAGTTGATTTAAAAAAATTATTTAGTTCTTCGACATTTTTCTCAGTAGTAGTGAGGTGAGAAACTCCACCATTCTGGTTCACCAGGCAGGTGATAACAAAAGCGTAAATCATTTGCAAAACACAGCTGATTAAGATCTGGGATACCAGCATGCTCAAGCACACATGAATGGAAAGCCACAAACAACACACACACACACACACACATACATGCACGCACACACAAGCATACACACATACAGGCAGTGATGTGAGTTGTGAAAAAAGAGGAGGAAGGAGAGGAGGAAAAAAAAAATCAAAGCCACGCTCAGCTAATGCCCGAATATTTACCAAGTGGCCCACTAATTACAGTCTGGAGGAATTCAACTGTGATTACAATTAGCAATGTCCAGACTGGCTAGGAAAACACTGGCAGATGTTCAGGCTGCTCAATCTGGCCTGATGTCAGGTATTTACTTTGTATCACTCCTGCTAAAGCCCAGTAGTAGCCACAGAGGGACTTTATGAATTAATTCACCTTTCATTAACACGCTCCATGTGGCCAGATGCAGTGCAGTCATGTGCGTGAAATTAAAATGTAAAGAGGAAGAAGTAGTTTTGATCCACTTAGAAGATATAAATAGGGAGTTTTTGTGGGTCCACTGACTCTGTAAAAATAAGCATGGCGTAGACTTATGAATAGTGACCGTAAAATAGTCACATGTTGCACAACTGCAACGCTAGTCTGTGTTACTGGAAGTATCTTAGGACACAAGACCACAAGACTGTGAGGTCATAAAATATCTCATAAGACCTCATGCTTTAGCCTCATGTTTCAGTGTCACACATCACACATCATGCTGCAGAGCTGCAGCTCTGTGAAAAATACTGGATAAAACAACTCAATTACTGCTAAATTTAGAAAGACAACACAAAAATGTTGCTATACCAAACACGCAGCACAAAGTGTCATAATCCAGCAGTACAGGTTATTAAATAATACAACATGTACAGTTCCTTGAGACATTAAGTCAGCTTTTCAGCCTGTTTTTTTGTGGTAAAATTTTATTTCCTGTGACATGTTTCCTGCTGTTGCCAACCACAAAAAATTGGCTGAATTTGACACAACGCCATCACTTTTCTCTAAATTCCTTTTATCACTATGAGAGCAAACTGAACCCTTAACTGCAAATGCTCCTTACTCTGTCCACAAATAAACATAGAGGCAGGTTGATACATTTTTGTAAGCATTTGCATGTTTCTAATCTGTCAGTATTGAACATACTTGTCAACAGAACTGACCCACGTCAAGTTTGGCACCATCTTCTGTTCAGAAACCACACTACAGTACAAGGGGCTGATTTTTAGAGGGAGGAGCCTGTAAACATGAAGAGGGAAGAGGAGCTGATACAGAACATCGGAGGATAGAGACAGATTTTCTGATGTGGTGGTTAACAACGGTTACATTGAGAAAACAAAGCAAAAAACTTAATGCTGACCTTTATCTACATCCTCAAAACCATGCTGAGATTGAAATGAAAAAAAAAAAAAAGAACAAAGAAACAAATGTAAACAAAAATAATGTCTATTCAAATTCATGGATTCAGCAAAATGTATCTGGTGCTGATTATTTGCTAATGTTAATGCTAATTTTAGCGGTTTGTGCAAAAATCTGGCAAACAGTATTATCAGGAAGGAAGGTGTTACAACTATTCATTTGTTGTCATCCTACCAGCATGGTAACCTGCCCAGGGAGCTGTTCGGTGACTCAAACAGCATCCTGGCACAATTTCACCCACAACAAGGTGAGTGAAATAAGCAGATAAGATTTGTGAATGGGTGGGCCACTGTGCTCAGACCTGTCAGAACATGATATGTCTGTAAAGTTATAGTTTAATATTATTTGTATTTATAAAATAATAATATTATCTCATCTTTCTCAGCACTCGTGCTGAGAAAGATGAGATCCTGTGTTCTCAAGTGAATATTGATGAATTCCAGGTTAAGTCATTCATAACACTCCAAGTAACTGTAACTGTACACAACCTGGTGGATAAGATGCAGTTTGCTGAGTTACACTTAACAACCAAGGTTCTGGTATACTGATTTGGTTAAAGAAAACATAGACTGATGTGACATGTTACCATCAAGCAACAGTAAAAATAAGCAGTGTTGAAACAACCCATCGATTGACTGATTAGTCAGTCAACATAACAGTAAATAACAACACTTCCCCTGATAATTTAGTGCCAGACATTCTCAAATGTGACAATTTGCTGCTTATGTTTGTTTCAAATAATTTTTAATTGTGTATTTTGGGGGTTTTGGAGAGTTGGTCAGACAAAATAAGCAACTAGGAGATTTCACTTTTGCTCTGGGAAAGTTTGGTTTCACTATGTTTCCTTGATATGACACATCAAATAACATCACAAGTGTCAAAAGCAGAGGAGAATAACTCATTATCACTGGCTTATTCCCAATGCAGCCGGGTTATATTAGGTCTGTCACACACATCCAGTCCTTTCTATCAACTCTAATTCTGTTGCCTGTTTTGTTTTGGCCTCTTCATCTAATAACAGCCCAGTTGGTAACTTCAGATCCCAAACAAAGACCCATCTGCTACTAATCTTCTCCACTGAAAGTAGCTTTGCCTCCTGATAGCATGGATGAAGCTTGGTGCACATTAGGGTAAACAAATAGATCATTCAGTGAAACTACAAACCAACACTATCTTTCCAGAGGAATAAGCCACCTAGGGATTTACAATAACAAACTGGAAAAGGGAAAAAAAAAAGTAAAGATGTGGTTTTAGACAGACTACAAACGGTGAAAGGGACGTCTTGTTTGAGGGAGTGTATGTGTTTGTGTGTACAATCAAGTAGATGGACAGCTGCTCGACAAACAGAGTGACAGGAGGTACTTCCTACTGAACAGGCTGGATAAATATTCCTGGTGGTGCTAATCAATCACCACAGCCAGGTCAAGGGGGGTCAGAGGTGGGCCTGGGTGATTGGCGCAATACAAAGGAAAGAGGAAGTGTAAGAAGTTTTTTTAAGGTGGAGGGCCTCAGTAGGAGGTGTGCTGGTGGAGGGGGTTATTTGGTGACATGTCATCAGGCAGAGGAATGGACTAACCTGCTCACACTGGTCACTGCACCTTCAGCATTACCATATACCAGTTATTTAACAGCATTTGTAACAAATGCTGTTTTAATACTTGAAAATGGACATTATGTGTGAATCTGTATGTGTTGGGTCTGGAGTTGTGACAAAGCAGTAAGGTGCACTACATTTCTCACCTGTGATACAGAAGCGAGAGGAAGTACTTTGAGTGCAAACTCTGTGTGAAAACTTGTATTTGTTATCTTTTGTTATCTGTTTGTTAAGATATGATTCGGCTGCATTAGTCACATTGTGTCTGTATGTTGTTGCATACCTGGTCATGTTAGTCAGTGCTGTAATTCAAAGGCAAGAGGAAGTTGGAGGACTTTATGTGCGTGACTTTATGTGTGTGACAGGATGTCTTAGTTATAAAAGTTAAGCTTTCGGCATTACTTAATATGGTTAGGTCAAAATCAGATGAGCAAACAAGCTGCTCCCTATAAAGAAACTAGGGTAAACTAGGAATTTAGATTTGGCCAACTGAACGACTGAAATGCTCAGTCATACTGTCATTTATACTTTCTAGAATTTGACCTCTTAGTTTATTAAATAAAAACACATTCTGTCCAAGTCAAAACAACCCTCTGACTTAGACAAACAGCTTGATAAAAGAACGGAAATCTACACTATTCTGTAGCTGTGGTTGAAAGATGGACAGCAGGCCTGCTCCTTTCAAATAAATCCACTTTCTCCCCTCTCTCCATCCCTCCCACTCTGTCCATCAAACAGCTGAGGCCCCTGGAAGCCTCCTCTGCTCCATCAGGAGCCGACAATGACTTCATTGACACCCGAGCATCCCATTAATCTTCATTTGTCCCATCATATCCTGCTATTGGTATGGAAATGCCCGGCCATCTCCGGTGTGAACTGACAGTTGGTGTTGGTGGTGGTGAAGGGGCGGTAAAGGAGGGTATGGGTGCTAAAACAGTAAGGGGTGGTGGTGGTGGGGTGCTTATCTGTCCATTTGGCAGCTTCCGTTCCCAGTGTAGCTCATAGCTTCTTCATTCAAATGACTTGAACCTTACTAAACAACCACACACACACACACACACACACACACACACACACGCACACACACGCACACGCACACACATGCACACACACACACACAGTAGGGGGTGTAGGCAGGACGGGGTAATCTGATTTCTCAGCTGCCCGGGAGACCACTTCCTGAGAGGGAGGCCAGCTTGTGGAAGGACGCCTGGGGTTTCCCATCTGTCCACCCAGGGGCTTGACCCCCTACCTACTGTTAATAGAGTTTCTTTCTCTCCCTCTTTTTCTCTTAATGCATCTTTTTCCCCTCTCAGATATACACACACACAAACCCACACTCCGGCTGCCTCTATGCCATTCCCCTAATGGAGTTTGAAATGAAACGGCAACCAGTTGCAGAGGTGGAGGAAGTTGCTGTCATTCCTCCACCGCAGCGATGGATCAATTCTCCACAAGTGGGCTAGAAATGGGGAGGGGGTTACCCAAAATTTGTATGTGGAGGATTTCTCTGAGGAGTATCTCCAAGTGCTGATGGATTTGCAGTGAGCAGTTACCAGTTTACATAAAACAGACTCTTTCATGCTCTATTCGCAGTTGAGATACATGATTATTATGTCTAAAAAGAAAGTAAGTGAATAGAAAATGATGTTTGGATGGAAGAGCTGAAAGAGTAGGATTATGGCAAATGTATGGAGATGAACACATAAGGAAAATATGAAAATATAACCAAGCGACAAACTACAAAGTTGAAAATTTTTGTACCAATTTTGACTCACTCCACAAGTTTATGTGGTATTTTAGAACAAAACACTTCCTTAGAGCATTACTAGTAGGTGTTTTTAAACTAAGTAGAGGAGGAGACCCAACAGCAAAAAAAGTGGAAGAAAGACAGAGACAGACGGCTGCCTGAGCAGGAGCTTAAGGAGCGCCGCGACATTCTCCTTTCCTGTGTCCTTTTTGACAAGGCACAGACTCCGTCTTTGATCAGCACTCAGGAAATTTCATTAGAACGGAGATGGGTGGATAAGAGACCAAAGAAAGCTTTTGTGGATGGGAAGAGGAAGACAGGGAGATAAAAGGGTAGAAAAATAGAAAATGGAGGAGCACAGATAGTGAGAGCTCCGTTTTCCTAAATTTGTCATGGAGCGGAAGAAGAGGCAAACCTTTTCCTCCCACCTATGTGTTTAAATTGACTGAGTCAGAGGTGAAATGATTACTCTGTTGCAGATGTGCACTGGCATGGCTTGAGCCTTATTAATGCTCACAACCTGTGGCTAGGACCTGAAAATGAGACGAATCGCTGCAGATGTGAAATGTTTATTGAATGAATCACACACACTGAATAACAGGTGTCCTTACTTTTCATGAGTTACTTGCTCCAAATACTGAAGGACCCTGATGCAGATTAGTGAGCGGTTAAGCTTAAAATATTGATATGATGCGACTATATGTTCAACTGAATTTGTCATGGCAAAAGCAGTTCAGCGCCAATTCAAAGTTGGCACAGCAGTGCTTTAATCTAAATGCTATCGTCAGCACAGTAACCTGCTCAGTGATCACCATGTTTGCATTCAGTTTGGCCTGTCCATATCCTTATATCCATTAACATTATGAAAGAAATTATTTTTCAGTCATGATGAACCCCACATTTGAACAGAATGGACAGGAAATTATTTGGTGCCTGTTTAGCTAAACAAACTAAAATAACAGAGTACAAGTTCCAGGATGGAGCTAAATCAGTCCAAGCATGCTTCGTATAAATGCCAAACATGGTGTAAAAATTCTGCTAGTATTAAATTCAGCTGCACTAAAACAACACAGTGACAGAATCCAAACAAACAGGAGAGAGTTGAAGAAGACAGAACGGAGCAAGCAAACCTTTAACCTTATCAATCATGTACAACAGAGGAAGGGAGGCAGTGGAGGAGACAAGGGAGACACCCACACAACATCTCCCCAGCCTTATCAATCACAGACCAAAGAGGAGGAAGGAGAGGGAAAGACAGAGAGCTGGCATCTGTTTACCTTATCGATCATGTCCGGCCGGTTGGTGGCGGCCAGCACAGTGACGTCTCGGAGCTGCTCGACGCCGTCCATCTCTGTCAGGAGCTGAGCCAGGACCCGGTCGCCTACACCGCCGGAGCCCGAGGAGCTGATGGGGTGCATGAGAACACAAGACAGATGAGAGGAGAGGATGGAAAGAGAGAGAAAGAGAGATGAGATTGATGTGTGGAATGGATGATTGAATCTAAGGATGGATGTTGGAGAGGGAAAGGGATATATCCAAATCAGTCAGAAACTTGGAAAAAGGGAATTATTGATGGTGTAAAGTGATGAATTGCAGATAGATAATGGAAAGATGGGAGGAAGGACGTCACGTAATGTAAAGGAAAAAGAAGAAATACGAAAAGAACAAAGAAATGGAATAATGGAAATAAGATAGTAATAATGGAGATGAATGTATGATGGATGAATGAGTGGATGAATGATACTAAATCTGCTTCCTGCTCTCAGGAGTCCAATACAACACATGCCTTAAACCTTTCACATTTGTCACTGATATTAGCAGTGTTGCATAATACGGAAAATTGTCCAGTTATCGAATACTTCTAAGAAACTTGTGCATAGTTTCTGTGACACTCCATTAGCAGGTTCTGTCATTAGCACAATTCTTCTTCTTCTTTCAGCTTTGGCAGCAAAAGTGAGCTTCCATGCCAACAACATCCTACTGAACAGAACTCAAAAAAGGCAAGAGAAAACAGGACATCCATCTCAAATAAAGCAGTCCCTTTTAAAGATATCACCTCGTTTGGCCTTGTAAAAGTAGCGCCTCTGTTCTGCCAGTCTGGCAAAGTTTGGAAATGGTCATCTCTCCTAGGTTTCATCAAATTCATCATTTCACATAATGTGGAATAGTTGATCATGGTTAGCCACGAAGGGCAACTGAATTAAGGGCAACTGGACTTCTGGAGGCCATGAGAACTAATCAAGTGGCATAAATGGCCTTAATAACAACCTGGGTCTCCCCATTAGTCAGAACTGAGGGAGTCCCTCTTTTGGGTGAGAGGAGAAACATATTCAGGTATCTAAAGCCAAGACCAGTTGCCCTTGATTCAACCCTTCCTTTCTAACCATGACCTGGATGACTGCTGCAGCAGGATGGTGTGTGAGAGACACGAAATAAACCCAGCGCCCCATGGTAATGAAGGGACAGTGCACCAGCGTCATTTACTGATGTGTTTTTAATAGTTTTTGGACAACAGTGTGACACAGCTATATCAGGCCTTGGCTACACCATTAAAGCTTTTTATAGCATTTGCTGACAGTAGGAAAAATATAATATAGAGTATTACTAGCTCTGTCCTTTAAGACACTCATCACTGTGTTAGACGCTGCATTACAAGGTGGTTATTTTCCATAGCGCGGTGCAGACAGCCACCCTTCCCAGCTCAAACACACACACACACAGTCTCTGTTGACAGGGCCAGCGGAAG
The DNA here is from genome assembly GCF_001640805.2 of Lates calcarifer. Classification (NCBI taxonomy): domain Eukaryota; kingdom Metazoa; phylum Chordata; class Actinopteri; family Centropomidae; genus Lates; species Lates calcarifer. Next base: position 22,365,454 of record NC_066840.1, on the reverse strand, counting down.
TGCCAGACGTCATTAGCAGAGACAAGGCCGCAGAGGAACACAAAGGAGCTCTGTCACTGAGATATGAAGGGAGAGAGAGAGGGAGGGGGACAGAGAGAGAAAGTTTGGGTGAGGGGGAGATAGTGGAGCGAAATGGAAGAAGGGAAGAGGATTGGGAAAAGCAGGACAGAGCGGTGAACTGGAGAGAAAGAAGAGGTATGAGAGAGAGAGAGAGAATGTGGTGAAAAAATGTGGGTGAAAGAAAGAATAAAAGTGGTGAGAGAAAGTGGGGGAGAGAGTGAGCAATAGATGGAGAGATGACAGGAGAGAGGATGAGAGGAAAAGAAAAAGAGGGGAAAGAAGATGTAGATGGATAAAATGAAGGAAGGTGGGATGAGGGTGAGTGACAGAGACACAACGAGCAAGGGAGGGAGAAATGAAGAGGAAGGCTGAGAGAAAGTATATCTGCCTTTGAATGAAACATTTTACTCTTGTTCATTTATTGTTTTTTTTTTCAATTCCAATGATCTGTTTTCTTTTCTCTTATTATTATAATTATCTTCACTTCTCCTCCCTCTGTTCTCTGTCAGGACTTCAATCAGTTTATTTTCCATTCAGTCACTCCTTCTTTGTTTGTATTTGTCTTCTCTACTCTCTCACTCTTCCTGACTCCTTTTTTCCTGTCTTCCTCATTTCATTCCACCAGTTTGGACTCATGGCAGGTAGGCTGACAGATTTACAGGTGCTTCTCATCTCCTGCCTCGACGGGGGAAAAAAAAAAAATGCTATACAGCAGAGGCTGTCTGGTTGTGTCAACAGTTTTGAATTCTTGCCGGGGTGTGTGAGCCACTTCATTGATTAAACATGGCAGGAAGTGAAGACCAATAAATATCCTTTATAGATCAGTGCTAAGTGCATTTTTTGAAAAAAAAGGTGAGTGGCCTAGAGGCACAAGCCCAGCCCCACGTCCATCACACAGAGCTGACAAACTCTCATGCTGTACTGCGTTATTAGTGAGCACTGGCTGCAGCTGCATCAGGGGGTGGGGTGGGGTGGGATGCGGGTCCAGAGTTGGTACATTCACAAAATTGAACATCAAGATAAGGAGGGGGAAGCTAAATCATACTGTAAAAGCAGAGTGAACTCAACAGTCCCACTGGCAAAAAACTGATTGATGAAGACAAGCTGAAATACAGTTGTATCCAGTACACTGGAAATGAGTCTAGACTGCACTGAACATCAAAGTGCAGTGTTCCAGGATCCTCTGGGAAATGCATGCTCTAAAGTGCTGTCTACTGAATGGCCTGGCTTATCTAGCTCAGTAGTTTGGGAGAGATAATTGGATGAAACATAAAGGTAGAAAAACAGTGACAAGACGGCTGGAAAAGTGGACTGCTGCTTTTGCCCAATTACAAAACATCCTATCTTGGAAAATCAACAAAAAATTAAATTAATTTTTTTAGGGTTGTCAATATCAATGTATTGAATCAATACTGTACAATATCATATCATATATTATTGATACTGAATTTGACTTGTTGGGATTCACAAAATCTTTTTGTCTTGAAGGAAAATATTTTCAAATTTAATGAGTGTTTGCGGTTCTAGTAAGAAAAGATGAAATGGAATAGTATAGAATAGTCAGATATTTACATTTTCATTTAACACAAACTGTTTTTCAAGATCAGGGGCACGTTAACAAAAATGTCTAAATATCTTATGTCTTAGACGCTACGTAGCATTTGAAGCATCTCATTGAGAGCCCACATAGAAAAGTTATAAGGACGGCCCGCTGGCCTCTCTGTGCTCCTTCCTGCAACATTTAGTTTCATCGACTGGTTTACCAGGAAGCATGCTGCATATTTGGCCTTCCCCATCTGCCGTGGAAGGGCACAATGAAGTGTTTGTGTGCCTCCGATCTGTGTCCTCTGTCCGCCCCCCCGTCCTCTTTCCTTTAAGCCACAGATGTTCCCAGTGCCATCCCACTAAAGCGTCTGCAGACAAGACTGCGTTCTGTGTTCGCCAGTGGCGAAAAGCCGCAAAAGTCCAAGAGGACACCATGGGAACTGAGTGGCTGGCTTTGATAGTGCAGTCATGCAGACTTTTTGGGATGTTTGCTCCATCCATTCATAAGTGAATCTTTGTGAGACGTGTGGGGACAGAGGCTACGGCCGGGAAATTAAAGCAGACCGCAGCGATGACTGTGCATTTGTCATCTCCAGACAATGAATGACCAAAGCACTGAAAATAGTAAACACTGGACAGTAGCAGTGGTGAACAGTGAACAATTACCCAAGGAACTATGAGGGAGGAAATGCATGTTCATCACGTGGGAAGGAACTGTCGTCGACATTATTTTTGTCGTTGCTTGGCATCTATTTTTTTCCCTAATTCCAGGCCTCTTTCTATGGCATTAAGAAAAAGAACATGGTGTACCTTCCTCTTTCACTGGCAAGAGCATCGATCTCATCAAAGAAGACGATTGAGGGAGCCACAGCCCTCGCCTTCCGAAACACCTGCAAGCAGCGTCAGCAACAATAGAGAAGAGGAAAACAGGACGAATCTTTAACAGGACCAATGAATCATTCTCAGCCAGAAGTGCGTACAAACATACACAGGAAATACATAACACTCATTAGTGTCATACATCACATCTCAGCTCATCCGTCCATTATATCAATGACTAAAAATATTCAGGCTGCTACAATCAAAAAGTCTTCAGTTTGGTAAGGATGAACTCATCAGGAAAGAATGTCAGTTCGCATAACTTTCTGTTTTACATAAGGACAGTGTTGACAAACTATTGTAAACCATGTGATTGTGATAATCAGGTAAAGGGAAGTTAAATGTACTTACCTCTCTCACAGCTCTTTCAGACTCTCCAACATACTTGCTCAGTAATTCTGGCCCCTGAAAGAAAATGTTTTAACAGTATTGAAGTGTTAAGATTTGGTCTATAATTTGACAAGCTGACAACTTGAAATGTTTAGGCACTGCATTATATTAATTAATAATCAAGGCAGAGTGCTAGGTTTTGTTTTAATTGCAGAATCAGTTGGTGAACTGACAGATCCCTAACAAGGATGTCTGAGGTTCAATTTTAAGTATCTGATTTCGAGCATCGATAAATAATCACCATCACCATCAAGGCTCCATGACTAATCCTGGTTATGTTCTGGGAAGTATCATCTGATGGAAGTGTGTTTGTAAATCGTTTTGTAAACTGAGAACTAACAATGTGAGAGACCGTGAATAAGCAACTGTTGCTCTGTGGCTTTTGGAGATGATATAACGCAGTGTGAGAAGAAGGACAGCAGGTTGTGTGTGTATAATTGCACAGCGCTGTTTCAGCGCTCACTGTAAATTGTGTACTGGTTTATGTTTGTGTGTAACACGTGGTTCACCTGACGGATAAAGAAATTTCTCACTGTGTGATTGTATGATCACAACATTACCACTATTGCTCCTACTGCTGTCCACACCACTGCAAGTAAAACAGCAGTACTAGTACTGCTACTACCGCTGCTGTTACAGTATAACTACCACTGCTGTTTTTACACTGCAAATTAAATCTAATCTTTGGTATGTTCTCAAAAGCAAAACATGGGAAAGTGTCATCAAGACACTGGTGCTGTGGACTCAGATTTCTAAAATTACTGCCCCCAGCACTTCAGCTTCTACTGCTTGCACTACAACCATCGCTTATTTTACTCCTCTTACCACCTTTACTAACTGAACCACCCATATCTTCTTCTTCTTTTAACTTTTTAATCCTTTCCTCCTTTTCCTCTCCTTCACTCAGAAGCAGATAAACATCCACTCAACCCTCAGAAGAACTTCCTCCCCAGCAATCCACCCTTTCAACACCCCTGGGCTGACGAAGGAGACGACACTTAACTCCCAGTCCTTTTGTCTCCTGCAGTAAAGTGTGGAGGTTGACTCATTAATCCCAGGTTCCTCTCTCCGTGGCAGAGTCAAAGGTTGGACATGGTGAGTTTAAAACCATTGACACTGTAGAGATACAAGCTGGTATGTGTGTGTGTTTGTGTGCTCATATCCATCTGCGGATGTGAGTGTGTTTCAGTGGCTGCAGTGGGAGGAAACTGAAATTGACAAGATGATAATAGGGCTTTTTTACGCAGAGGAAACAGGCTGAGCCTTAAAGTATCCACATTTAAATCTGGATAACATATCTATGTCAAAGCAACCGCTGCACTGGAAAAACCTGATACTGTTATTGAAGATGCTGGAGAGCAGCTTTCAGCAGGAGGGACAGGATGTTTTTTACCCTTTTCATAGCACAGATACTCTTCCTGATGACTTAAAACCTGCTGCACGAGACTGTAGTACGACTCTTTATACATAATAATACATAATTCAACAACAATGATAATGTCTCCAACACTAGCATGAATGCATTTTAAATTTCAGCTACCGTACACTTGTGAAATATAATGCCTCGCCCAGACAGTGTAGATTTCAAGCCGTTAGAGTTTAAGAAAATAAGCTTGTGAACATTTAAGGAAAATTGTAGCTACTTTGCCCATGTGCAAACTGTAACAGCTTACTGCTAAAAACAATAAACAAAGCTAATTTAAGAATGAGTCACTCTAGTATTTGCCGATGGCTTGAGAGCTTCTGTCGAAGCTTTTCTGTCTCACGTGGCAACTGCTTTTCAAAATATTCACTGATCAACAATTCAACAAGCTGATCAATCAATCTCCGTCATCCAGGCCTGGATGGGCGGGGGCGAGTGTGACAGTGGGGGTGGCAGAGAGGATGGGGTGATGAATGAGAAGGGACAAACATGGGGGTCGAAGGTCAGACGAAGATGCACTCTGCAGAGGAAGTTGGGTAGTCAGACCGCCTTCAGGTCATTAAGGAAACATCTTTCAAACCCAGCTCAGTAACCAAGGAATTATGTTCCTAATGGACAAATCTAATCCAATGCCAATGGTCAGTGCTAGCGCAGGAAGCAGTGAGAACTAGATGTAGCTGGGCAGAAAGTAAGGGTGTGAACCTTAAAAGGGCTATTTGTAAGTTTTCTCTGCCGCCAAACATGAGCAGGTGGTGGTGATAGTTAGAACATGCCCTCTGAGCAGCGCTACTTCTTCAGGGCAGACTAGGTGCTACAGTGATTAGCTATCAGAAAGTAATGAGATAGGTTGGCTAGGCTGGGGCTAGCTGGTTAGCATGCAAACTTCAGTAGAATAAAAGAAGTGATTGAACTAGAAGCAAAACACTGCTGTTGCTTTCTGCCACTGAAGACCGATAGATAGCAGTTAGATGTTGAACTAGCACTGTTTCCTCTAGACTGGTAAGTAACTAAAGTGCCACAGACGTATTGTAGATAGCAAGAATGTGAGGAATATCTGTGCTGAACGAAATTCAGTTTTGCACAATATTAACTAGTAAAAGAATCGCTTTAACCACATTAAACCACACTTGATGTTACTTGTATATAATATGTAGATGACAATCTCTTTTGTGTGCCATTCTGAAATAGAAAATAATCTGTACATTCTGTCTTTTACAGTCCTTATGTTTTCAATCAAAACCACTGTAATTTCAGCAACCAACTTTTTGGCTACATGGTTATTAATAAAAAAAAAAGGCAATTGCAACTCGAGTACTCGACTCTGGGATAAGACTGCATCAACAAATCATCAATCATCAAGCTAATGGCATCACTTCTAAAAGCTTGCTCAAAACATGTTGGCTATCACTAAACCTGCAGTAAGTCAGCACAAGTCTTGAACTATTTTTTGAGTTAAGTTTTTGGATAAGCTCCATTCCCTTATTCTGTTTTTTTTTCACTGAGTCATAGGCAGTGTTTTGCCAGATCATTCAACCAAGAATATGATATGAAGAGGCACACCTGTAACACATTATTTGTTCATATTTATGTATAAAGGTTGGGGAAAACAACACCCTTTGCCCCTTTGCCCTCTTTGATTAGAACTCATCATTCACTGCACACCAAAAAATCTTGTCTAGACAAAGAAAACAGCAATACCACTCTGATGAAATGGAATTATGACTCAATGATGAAAACTCACTTTAATAGCCAGAAAGTTGAGCCCACTTTCATTAGCCAGGGCCTTGGCTATCATGGTCTTGGAGCATCCTGGGGGCCCATAGAGCAGGACTCCTTTAGGCGGTTGGATGCCCATGCGGGTGAAGGCCTCAGGGTGCCTCAGAGGCCACTCCACGGCCTGCTTCAGTTTCAGCTTCACCTCCTCCATCCCACCTACATCTGACCAGCGGACCTGGAGGGAGAAGACAAGGCAAATTAAGGGAATGTTAAGAGAAAGAGCTAATTTTGTTTTATAATGAGTTGGAGGACAGAAATGATTTTTATTTACATTTATGTTACAGTGCAGTGGCAAGCTCCATGATGCATGTAAAAATACATGAGATGAAATGCCTAATGAAGCAGACAAGCACGCAGACAAATCAACGTCTCATAAACCTTGGCATTCTATGTAAAACAATTACATAGTTACATAAACGCAGCATAAGGTTTTGGCATCTAGTATTCTAAGATTTATTTAACCTAAAGGGCCTTTTAAGGCCAATTTCATACCAATATGTATGAAAGCAGAGTAGTAGAATAGAAGTAGTGGTAAAACAAAAAAGCAGCAGTAGCAATGGAAGAAGTAAAAGAGGACAAAGTAGAAGAAGATGAAAAAGAACATAGTAGAAGCAGAAGAAGAAGAGAGCAACCCTGTTTGGAGTCCAATCAAAGCGTTGAGTAAAATGGAGTCAGGCTCAGTGGTATTAATCAATCACACAATAACATGTAATCACACAAAATGCATCATATATGTTACACTGGAAGTGGGTAATAATGAGTGTCCAAGTTCTAATAAATGATTACCACCGGTCTAATGTACAGCTCTAACTCGCTCTGGTTCCTCTGAAGTATTATACAGTTCTAATCTGTGGCAGCTTAAACACAAACACATCGCCAGCAATAAATGCAACAGACCAAACAAACTCTGATTGCACACTGATGTCACTGATGTTCTCATGTAACCCACACGGAGGACCTTTTTAACTTTCTGACCGCCCGAGTAAATTGCAAGTTCTTCCAGACGGATGACGGAGGTCGAGTGGGAGAGGAGTGGAGAGAAGAAAAATATAAAAGCATATTTGGAAGGAGATGGAGGAACTGAGGGCTCGGGTTGAATCAGGGAGACTCTGGATGGAGTGAACAATACAAAAGGGAGTCAGCCAATGGCTGTCTGTCTGACAGATGGAAGGAGGGAGGATGGGGGGGCGAGAGAGTCCGGCAGTGAACAACCGGAGGAGATAGAGCAGATAAGGAGGAGAAACTCTCATCCAAATCCCTCGCTCTCATCCTTCCTGTCCCTTTCTTCATTACCAAGCCTCTCTTCCCTTCCTTCCTCACGTTTTCAGCTCTGACCCCTTCATATCTTTTTCCTCCTCTTCTCTAACCTCCCCATCCTTTTCTCTCTGCTTATCTTTTTTTAAAATCAACCTCCATATCTGCTCTCTCTCCCAATGTTCCTGTTTCTTTTCTGTCTTTGCTGCACTGCTTTTTTCTCTCCCCACACTTGGCTCTAACTCTCTGATTACATTTATATGCACACATGAAACCAGGTTACTGGGAGAAATGAGCTCAGAGTAATCTGGTCACTGTAAAGTCTGTGTATACACACAGCAGGTCAATAATCAGATTTCTCACCTTCTTCCTGACCCTTTTTTGGGAACCTTTTTATTTAATTACTTTAAAGTGAAACACTGCTTCTGTTTACTGCTCTTTTTTGCCTGGACTATGGAGTTTGAAAGACATGGGGCCTCTGTGGCCCGCTCCTCATCTCTGCTTGATGCTAGCAGCTCGAGGCTAAGCTACTAGCAAAGCGTACCTGAATTTCTGACCAAACTGAATTGTCTTGTGGGTAATGCAGGCAGCAGATTTTGACAAAGATGCATGGAATAAAAAAGACCTTATCTCTGGTTGTAGTTGTTAATTTGCTGTGTATCATTATGAACTGAATCTCTTTGAGTCTTGAACTGTTGATTGGACAAAAACAAAGCTATTTGAAGATGTCACCATTTCTGTCATTTCAAGGACTAAACAATCAAAACAAGTCAACAGATTAATCAACAATTACATCAAACCTCAGTTGTAAGCTTATTTAGGTTACTACAGTCACCACATGTATGTAACCGTGGTGCTCATCTTCCTTCCTATCTTCTATTTCCACCATTTCTCCGTTTCTTATCTGTCTTATCTCTCCCCCTCTTTCTTTCCTCTCTCACTTGACCCCCTCACTATCATACCATCTCTCGCTGTCTCACTTAAATGCTGCTGCTTGGCTCTCTCCCTTCCCACTTCTTTTTGACTTCCTCCTCTCTCTCTCTTCTCTTCCCCTTTCTCACCCCCAGCCCCCCACCCTTCTTTCCGCTCTCCATCGAGAGGTAACACATCCCAGGCCACCGGCGCCGTCTCCGGGGAACGAAGCACCTAATGGAAACCTGGCGTCTGGCCACATACTGTAAATACCGAACAATTTATGGACAGTGCTGAGCAAGAGAGAGGAAAGGACGGACGGAGGGGAGGGGTGGGGAGGAAGGGAGAGAAAGAAAAGAGGAGTGTTGCAGAGATGAGGAGATAGGCCGGAAGCAGGCAAGTGAAGCAGAATGCTCATTTGCAGGCCCAGAGAGGAATTAAATGAAATAAAGAGTGGAGTGGGAGAGTGGAGATAAAAGCAACTGTAGAGCCGGCTTAAAGACGGAGAAATGGAAGAAACAGGTGAGCAAGAGAAAACGAATAAAGAGATAAATGACGAGGCACGGAAACTCAAATGGAGCAGAGACAGGAGAGACACTGTAGAGAAAAAAAGAGATATTGTGTCTGAACCTACAGAAGTGAGCACTGACAGTGATATGTAAAGTGCTAAACACTATGAAAAGTTAAACCTAAACTTGTAACTTTCATTTTGGCACCAACAGGAGGATCTCAGGGCTGGTGCAAGCTGCTGTCATGACATCAAAATGCATCAATGTTCCATAAAATTGTATCATTACTTCCTTAATGTGATATATTGCCTACGAAAATGTCAACTGGGACATTACAAGTGACTATAGAGCATAAGTACACAGTAAATCAGTGAGATATCAATCTGCTAGTGCAGCATTAAGTCACCAGTGAAGATTTAATGTTTTTTGAGAAGAACAGTTTTCCAGGAATTTAAAGTCACAATTTCAAGTGATCTCAGAAGGACCACATTTGTTCTTACGCAGTAAAATATAATGATCTTGACAGTTACTTATTGACCTTGGACACATAAGTTGACATGACAATTTCATCTCCAGGTCCAATTACTTGTTTGTTCCAGAACTTTAAGCCATATAAGTGCTGAAAAAAATAGAAACTTTTTAATATCTATAGTCTCATGACAACTGAGCAAACTCCTTGTAGTAGTTGGCTCCTGTTGTACTTTATGTTGTAACCATGCCAGAGGACAAATTGCAAGAAAACACACACAACAGGATGACATCAGTGTCATTTCTTTGTTTAAAACAGTTGATGTTCAGCAGCGATCATTTCAGTCTCAGAAGCTGGAGTTTCCCTGAATGCACCAACAAAAAACAGCAACTCAAAAACATCTCTACTTGCAGCTGCATTACTGTAAGTAAACAGTATACTGTAGCTTAAAATAACAAATAATAAAGTGTTTAAATGTTACAATAATATACTCAAGCAAGTTTTAATGCTCCACAGTTTGATTTTTATAGTGATGGAGGCTAGTGAGGTTTTTCCCTGTTCTTTTCTCATGTTCATCACTATGCAAACTTCTTGTTTTAGTCACCAACAAACAACAAGACAACTGATAATGAACTTCCCAATGTGCCATCACAAGTTGTCACAAGCGATGTGTCTGGTCTACAAAACTTCAATATGAAGTAGAAGACAAATTCCTATCATTTCATGGTATATAATATCATATAGCCAAGTAAGTAAACCCTGCCCCTCAGGCACAGAATGTAAATTAAAGAAATGCTTAGGATGACGTGCAATCTAACCCTGCTATCTAAACCAGATTTAGTGGTTTAGGGGCTTTAAAGGCCTCCAGCCTCTTGACTTTACCGACAACATCCTCCGACCTGCCAATCATCTGAATACAAATCAGTCACTTGCCTCTTTACATCACGGAAGCAGATGTGCAATACTGCAAAAGTCTCATCTTCCTCCTTATTGTTGCATTTTTGTGTTTAAGCCTCTGCAGACTTAATGGAGTCATTGTAAGAAATAATAATACAAAGTAACATTAATTGAAAGGTGCCTTTTTGTCACGAATGAAGCGTCTGTGGAATTAGAAGGCAATGTTTTGACTCACAACTCGCTGTGCTGTGTTTTTCCCCCTTCTTCCCTCCCTTCCTTTTTGTACGAGACCCAGTTATTATCTTTTACTGTTGTTTTCTGAACTTTACAAGGGGCCTCTCAGGCTCTGGCCCTTTGATGGGGTTGAAAGGAGGGTGTGGGGGGGGGCTTCTCAGACAAAAAAACTCAAGGGAGACAAGGAGTACGTTTAAAAGGAGGAATAAATGGGCTTGTTATACAGCTGCCAAATGAAAATATTAAAGCCAGACTGCACGGTGGAAGATGATTATTTAAAAAAAAAAAAAGGAATGCTGGTTAAACAAGAAAGACGTCAAAAAGAGGAAGAATGTCTTGTCACAGAACAAACAAAGGATTAAAAATGACCTTTGAATTTATTTACATGTAAATATAACGTAAATCGAGAGGCATAATCTGTAAAAACTCAAATCTCTAGATACGTGATCTGAGAATGTTTCAGAGGAACTCGAGGCGTGTATTCATCCGGCACCACTGGAAGTTTCTTATATAAAATGGATTAGAAACAAATGTTTGCACTCATGTGGATATAATCAAGTCCGGGGCTCTGCGGCTGGCCTTTCAGCTGAGCTGTGCTAGGGGGATGAAAAAAAAAAAAAAATCCAAACTCAAACTCACTCCTCTCTCTTGTTTTCCAGGAACCGGCCACAAGGACTGAACGTCTCTGGGTGAGCTCAGTGCGGAGTGTTGCAGAGAGAAGAGGGGAGGCAGGGGAGGCAGGGGAGGCGGGGAGGCGGGGCGGGCGGGTTGGGGTGAGGGGGATAGGAAGGACGTTTCTTCTTCTTTTTCTTTTTTTGGTTGCTGGCAGGAACCGTCAGCGACCCGATCTGCTTTCAATTACCGGTGGAGGATGATGTTAGCCCTCTTCCTGTCCGTTATGTCTTGCACATGCAAACTCCAAAACATCCTGGAGTCTCACCACTGTCCTCTCATCCCTCCTTCCCCTCCCTCCCTCTTCCTCCCTCCATTCGCTGAGAGCAAAGTGATTCATCTTCATTGCAGTGGAGGGTAAAATGGCCACGGGGTCATTTCCACTCTTCCTCAGCCTGACCCCATCTTTTAAGTGGTGGTGATTCAGTGGTCAGTGGTCCAAAGAGTAGTTGAGGGATTTTCTGAATGTGCATTAGAGGGGGGAAAAAGGGAGACATGGCTGCTGCTGATGAGCTTTTAGTTTTTCTTGTGGCAATAAAGTGATGATGCTGTTTGGGTTATAAATTCGTTTTGTGCTTTAAATGAAGCGAAGACTGCGTGATGCAAACCAGTCTGCTTCATCCCGGGGCCACTGCAAGGTTGAATGCAGTAGAGACACAACTGATGCTGATTACAAACATAGGAGCCAACACAGACTGTGTCATTAAAGATGATGCTATAAACAAGGCAGGCATGTGAAGGGAGGGTCTCTAGAATCCATGTGCCTCTTAATGATTTTTTTTTCATGCATGACTTTTTCCTGACTAGTCTATTACATGTACCTCAGAACTCCAGTTGAAATGTAACCAAATGTTCTTTCTTTTTTTCTCTCCGATAGCTTTTTCTTGTTTTCATACAGCTGGGGACCACTTCTAAACCTTTGGAAAGACGTCTCTGAATTGGTCACTTGTGGTCCAGAATGCCGCTGCAAAGTCAGACAACGTCCTCTAAAAAGTCTTATGTAACACAAATCTTGATTTTTTTTTCTCAGCATTAAATTCAGAGGTTTTATTAGCTATTGCAGCTTTATATCATCAGCAGGTCTCTGAGGTCTTCTGATCAAGGCTTTGGGCTGAGAACTTCTTTAGACTTGAGAGCTTCACCTCTTATTGTGATTCTCTTTGTGATGTTTTTTCTAGAAAGGTGTTAATAAAGTTATCTTACTTGTTTACTTACTTCTTTCGACCAGCTGCATTTCTTTAACTCCTCCTGGCTGACTTAATAAAAAACACAGACAAACTTTGGCAAGATTTAGGAACTATATCTGTCATTTTCTGGGCCTGGAAAGTATCAATTTTCCAATTTTATGTCTTTTCTTTTGCTCCTCAAACACTTTAACTGCAGACAGCCCTTCATTCACATTTACAGCCTGTTTCCACTGCAGGAACTTTTTCCAGGGGACCAAGAACCATTTTAGGAACTCAGGAACTGTACCAGCATTTTGATCATGTGTTACACTGCTGATCGGTCAAACGAAAAGTGAGAGCACGTGTGCATGAACAAATTAAGGAGAGGTAAAGAGGGAGCACTAGAGTGCTTACAGTACCTTGGGGACATCGATAGCAACCTCCCTCATGGCGCTGGGCTTCACAACAGACATGGCCCACTGGAGGTCCTGCAGAGTGACGGTCACTGTCCCCATCAGTTGCTGGTCTGATGGTTGGTGGGAGCCTCCCAGTGCTCGTCGTAATGCATGCAGACCTGCAAAAAGAGGGTTTATGCATGTTAGATCTCTAAGTGGATCAGAAGAGGAATCGATAATGTGAACTTTTATCAACAAAAGTATGGTGTACAAAGGAAAAATGAGCAATGAGTCATCAGACTTGACACAGGCTAAAGTTCAGACTCAGAAAAAAACAAAAAAAACCCCAGTAACAATGCCATGGCTTGAAGAGATGGAAAGAGGTCATCAGTTGTAACCAAGACTATAAAAACAAGTTTCAGTTGTACTGTAAAAAGAGGTTCAGGCACAGATGCTACAACAGAAAAGGTGAATCAAATAGAAAACAAAAGACCGTGATTTGAGGTATATAAAGGGATATGGAAGTGGTGTTTGTTTGCCTAAAGAAGCAACACTAGTGTCGTTGTGGCTTGAGGGTTTTCATTCCAAACCCACATGTACCCCGTCCAACTTTGTACTCAAAACATTCAGGCTTGTACACGCTGTGATGATACATGCCTAACGAATGCAAATCTCAAAATGAACACTAATTCCCCTTTTGACGGTGAAAATAATTGGGCTTGCATTATTTTGGAGAGAGGAGAGTAGGCCAAAGGGAAGAGAAGTATAATTGAAGTGCTTAGGGTATGAATACCCTCAGTCTCAGAGACTTCTGCATTTGAACAAAAAGAAGACAGCAAAACAAACACTGACGTGTCAATATCAAGAATGGGCCTTTGTTGAGCCTTGCAAAAGACTGCACTGCAGATTGATCTGGAGGAGACAAAGTCTGGGCACAAACTGCTCTGCAATAAAGTGAGGTGATGAATGAGAACAGACATACACTACAACACACACTTCTGAAGCTGAGGGCACAAAAAGATTTCATTTATACACAAGAAAGGTCATTAAACATGCATGCCCTTACTGCTACTGCTTACTGCACGATAATAAGAGATGTAAAGTGTGAGGACTGAGAGCTGGTATACTTGTAAGGCTCAGATGGACATTAAACTCTCCAGGTTGAATCATCGGATACAAAAGATGAGCTGTTGCATTAGGAAATATTTGGTTTGAAGATAAAAAGTCAAAGATACGAAACCTGTGTATATTAAAACATGTGGAAAAAATTAAACTACGATACATCTAATCACTGATAACGACTTGTACAAACATTCAACATGATGTTCATACATCTGTTTGCTTTTGTAATCTGGGTCAGTTTTGAGTGAATTCAGCAGCTGTCGTGCAGTGTTTTGTTATTCCAAAGACACAGCGTTCTGAATTTACTGCAGCTCTGGTGCGTCCAGCTCTTCTCCATAGCGTGGGTGACAACAAGACTGGTCCACACACTGGTAGGAAGAGAGCAGCCCATGGCCCAAATCTGGTATTTGTCCCCACAATGAAAGCTGAACTTTAATGAAATAAAACACTCAAATAAAATGTATACAACATACAGTAGATGCCTGCCTCACCACAGCAACTGGAAAACTGTGTTGCCCCCCCATTAAAAATTCTGAAAAGAAATGGCCCTTGGTTGACCACTAATTGTTGACCACTGCTTATTTCTAAGAAACAGTGTTGAGATCCTTCGAAGTGATGCCTAGGGAGGATGTTCTTTCAGATCTATATTTTTATTCAGCCAAAACAGCTAAATCTGCTGATCATCACAGAAGTCTGCAAACACTGTTGAGAGTATCAGTCAAGTGCACAAAGAATCTTTTTTTGTGTTTTTCTGTTTGTAATTTCCGCTACTCTACATTACTGAATAATGTCTGCAGGTACTGTAGGTCTGGTTGCAATATTGCCTGCAATCATTACTAAATAGGCTGGGAGGAATGTGTGAGAGAGGAAAAAAATGGAGCTATGACAATGCAGAAAATGCCATGTGTACATCAGCTTGCATCCAGCTGTGCAGATTTAACCCCTGCAGGTGGGAGGACAGGTCTTGTCTGAGTGAATTACATGCTAAATGTGGGCAATAATTAGTAGTTACAAAACCAGCCCACAACCACGTTTCCAAGCCCAGAGTTGGGTAACAGTATATCAGACACACAACCATTCCCGATGCACATGTGCACACATCACACAGACGCACACACATAAACTCTTGGCTTCCTCTTCTGAGCTGTGTCTGGGCGGGAGTTGGGGTGGCGAGGGCTGGAGGGGAACGGACGTGGTCCAGGGCTGGGGGCCAGGGAGCAGACGAGAGGGGATTTACGATCAGACAAGACTGCATCCTGTTTATATTTTCCAGGACCCGTCCGACCAGGCAAGGGACGGACAGACAGACAGAGAGGAAAAGAAGAAGAGGAGAAGGAGAAACACAATTAATGCAAGCAGGTTCGTCTTCCGTGAGCACGCCAAGCTGAGGTCAATGTGTTCCCCAGTCCCGGTCCCGGCTCCCCGGTGTATGATGTCTTTCTTTCGCTCTTTCACTCTCTTTCCCCGTCCACCCACCCTCCTCCTTGCTCTTGATCCCCAGAGGTCCCAACATCCCATCATTCCACCTGGCTGCCGCTTCAGCTCTTCATCTGCATTAATGCTTCAGACCGGCGCTGCTTAGACTGCACAAAAACATCTGGTCCGAGTGGAAGGGACGAGGCAAGACAGGACAGGATGTGGAAGGAAGCTGGGGTGAGGAGGGAGATGAGGAGCACCAGCCACAACACCATATGCACTAACCCCAAACCATCAGCTGCCTGCCCTGTGAAGGTGGAGGCCTCGGCCTCCTTCACTGCTGAGAATACGATGGAAGAGGGAGGAGAAAAACTGCTGTTTCTTGTTTTAAGAAATAAAAGACACTTTGTGAAGCCGAAGAAGAGTGTGGATTTTTTTCTGTTTTTAAACTTAATATTATCATTATTATTATGGATACATTATGCTTATCCATTATCAAGATTTCCAAAAACTGAGCAGAAACAACAAAAAACAATCATAATATTTACACTGTATCACATGGAAAATATCATTTTAGTCAAGTAGTTTCTAAATGTTTTTGAAAATCAAAATGGAAGTCCTAAATTTTAGAACCAGAAAAAGGTTTTGCATGTGTAGGTCTTCTGCAAGGTTGAGATATGATGCTTTATTACAGTAAAGCATTCATCGTCTTTGGCTGTTAGACAATAATTTAATGCAATAAGCATAGACAGACGGCTCTTGTCAATAACAAGGCTGCATACAAGCCCTGCAGAGTGAAAAATGCAGCTGACAAATGTTTAATAAATGTTTCACCAAGAATCATCTGAATCTGTCTGGAGTGAATCTAGCATTTTGCCAGCAGTAATGAAAAGCTTCGCAGAGAAACGGCCTGACCAGAGGGGAAATGGGGTTCATAAGCCGCAGAACTCTGAGTCCAGCCTGGACACCCGGAGGGCAGCGGAAACTTGATTCAACGATGTGACTATAACATTTTGCCTTAGGGATTCTCTCTCTCCTGACTGCTCTTGGCTGACTCCGAGCACACATTTGGTTTAGTTATGAAAACATCCGATGGGAAGGGAGGAGGAAAAAAAAAAAAGAAGCAACACAACACAATTTAATCTGAACCTTATGTGGACTCATTTTCCTCTTTCTTTCTCTCTTTTTTTGCACTCCCTC
This sequence comes from Lates calcarifer, assembly GCF_001640805.2. Classification (NCBI taxonomy): domain Eukaryota; kingdom Metazoa; phylum Chordata; class Actinopteri; family Centropomidae; genus Lates; species Lates calcarifer. Next base: position 22,349,135 of record NC_066840.1, on the reverse strand, counting down.
TTTCCAGAATACTTCAAATTCACCAGAGATCTAGTGGGAATTGAGAGAAAAAGGGGCCCCCTAAATGTACAAGAATGCACATTTGCAAAACATCACACTAGGGCCCAAACAAGGTATGGAAGAGAGGGAAGAACTCATTTCACAGAGTTGAAGCTGACCAGGGAGAAGGAAGGAGATCGCTTATTTGTGGTTTTTCAAAAGGGATGGTTTTAATTATGTGGGTCTAAAACAGACCTTCCCCCAAATCAAGGTCTTTCCTTCAGGGGTCATCACTGCTGACCCTCACACCAAACTGGCTGTGTCTACTAAAGAATCAAACCCCGAAATACAAAACATTTTACTCAAAGATAGTTCAACATACAATAAGACCACAAGTAACTTCAAGACAAGAATCCTTATATTCTTTAAGGCTTTGATGTGGCCAACATTGAGTTTCAACAAGCGTCTATGAATCACCTTCTATTACTGACCAGGGTTGGTTGAAAGGCATTGACTGGGAACTGTGTGTTTGTGTCCCACAACAGTGTACAGTTACCGCTATATGCCAGAACTCTAAGCACCTATAATTACCCACTGAGCCACTATTTATTGGTAACAAAGTCAATCTTTCTAATGTATACTCCTCAACATACAAGTAGGAACATCAGCACAGTGTTGCGATCCAATACAACAGCCCTGCAAGACTACGGATACCCTAAACCATTCTTCAGGATCGGGACAATGACCGATCCCTGTATTTTTTGATGGATTTGAACTGGTAACTCTTCAAGAACACCCAACTAGATCAATTCACTGGGAGAGGAATGAACTCTAGAGAAGACTGCAGCCAACAATTTCAGGCTTATCACAGATACTCTGGTATAAGCATGCATGTCAGCAGAGAAGTAATAAGAAATACAGTATAGAATGCCAAAGATATGTTTACAGTAGTTAAGAAACACTGTTGGTTTAGCCACTATTTTTAAAAATGCATATATTTGTTGAATATGCGTTTATGTCAAATTTCAAATTCAAATTTTTACTCCTTCATGGTGGGCCTGAAAATCCAGTATCAGTCAGGCTAGAATCAACGCTAAGCTTCTGCTTTCCATGGGTATACAAAGCATTACAGGACACTGCACTGTATTATGTGCATTGTGCAGTTGTATCATGCAACTGAATAAATGTGTTACATTCATGCAACTGCAAGTAAACCTCAACTTCCAGTGAGGAGGGGGAAAAAATGAGGCGGGAAGTGTACTGAGGTTGAGACTTCAAAAGGTAAAACTCACAGAGCTCCACTGTCAAGAGACAGCAGTTCATCACCCACACAGTCCAGGAAGGTGTGTCAAAAGAAGTCCATCTGCACCTTCACATTTCAGCAGGGAAGAATCAGGTCTGTGTTTGTTGGATTGCATTGCGCTGAGCACCCCTGAGCTCGAGCCACAGCTCTCCAGCGACGCTGTCCTCAGACGAATTGTGAAATACTTTGGGCATTACACCATTACAAAACCACAGGAACGTTTTCATTACTCGCCGGGGCTTCCGGAACACTCTTTGCACCTGTATTTACAATACCCAACATCTGTTCCCGGAGCTGAAACACCGCAATAATATGTGCTCTTAAAGTGCGCGCACACAAACACACAGAGATGACAAAGACAAATACATGTGCTCACACACTCCAAACATGCGGAAAATGTGTGCAGGCACACACACACAGAACAGAACAGAACAGAACACACACACACACACACACACACACACACACAGCTGTCACTGGGTAAAGGTAAGTGCCGGGGTTAAGGAGTACAAGCAGCACATTTCCGGATTTTATAAACAGAGGCCTCAAATAAACTTCACATGCTGATCCGACTGATATTTATGTGACCCTTCCTGAAATTCCTGAAGTGTCTTTAAAAGGACAGATGAGTTGGGAAAAGCGCTTTATAAGGCAAGGCTGCCACTGTAAACATCAGCGAACATTTAGCACTGTTTGGTCCATTTAGTCTTCCATAGCACAATTTATGTCAAACACACAAAACACAGCTCATTTTTGACGCCATTTTTCCTCCTCGTTTCTACACAGTGGAGTAACCTCTAGTGCTTGTTTCCTGCATCTGTCGGCCAAGGAGATCAATAGTTTGGGTTAAAAACACTTGAGTACTAAGTATTTAGGTTTGGGGGATTTTCACTAAGCATGTTAGCCAAATCACTTTGCACATTTACCAAGTAAATCATTTAGTCCGTTTAGTCTAATTTGGAGAAGTAGACGCTAAATATCGAGCCTGATCTCTTTCAGTCAAATAACAACCAAAAAGCTTTCAGCCGACACAGTGCAGAGTTGTGTGTTTATTATTCTACATAATCAATTTTACTGGCTCTTTTTGTTCCAGTGGGCTTCCCCTGTTTAGAGAGGCTTGTAAACAGTGTGTCCGGATGTGGCACAAACCAAACAAGCACGCACCAGTGTACATTCTCGTACAAACCTGTGCACTCACACACACAATTTGCGCTGTTTAGACTGTGGAAATGAGTCATCTGCTCGCACCAGGATCAGTTGAACGCTAAAAGGACGACAGAGAGACGCCCAGAGTCTGCAAGGCTCCACGAAACCACATGATAGCTTCCAATACCACACAAAACACCTAGAGGGATTCATTATGAAAAGCTGTTTTGTATAATCCATGCCGAGCTGGGAAGAGGGTCAATGCAACTTTTGGAGAAATAAGATCAGAGTAAATCAGCGCCTATGTGGTTAGATTGGAGGAAACCTTTTCAGGAATCTTGCGCAAAAACATAAATACAACACCCTCTGTTGGCTGTCTCTTTATTGTTTGAATCGGCACATCACCTAATTTGCCCATTATATATAAAAAATGCCATGCATTTTTCCTTCGCTCTTATCCTTTTAATCATCTCATGACCCCTCAGATTTATCTTGAAACCTTCTTTCTTATTAAATTACTGTGTTTTTGCACTAGGATTTCCTTGATTGTAGAGAGCTTGGTTTATTGTACAGATAAGTTGAAAAGAAAAGTCTATAAAGATATGAGGGGCAAAGGTTCTGTGTGGTGTTTATAAAAGCAACAAAGCCAAAGTGTTGGGTCCTTCTCCAGCTCTTATGCTGATTTAGAGTCCTTTATATCCTCAATGTGAAATATTAAAAAAATACTAAAATATCAAACTGTTTTGTGCATCATCTTTTTTATCTAGAATCTAAATCATATGTGGAGCCACGGTGCTGTAGTCTGGCACCTAAGCAATAAAATATGGGACTTACATTGGCTCTGTCTATGTCAGCCCATCCAGTAACAGTGTTTGTGCTGACACACGTCTGACATCAAGCCCGGTCAGAATGACGTGACAAAGAGCTACATCAGATACAACAGAAACACTGTCAGGTAAATGTTTATAAATAGAGTTGCTGGCGTACAGGCTGTACATTTTTCTGCTGTGACTAACACAGTCCAGTAGATCGCCTTGGTGTGTGCGTAAATCTGTCAACCTGCAAGAAACTCTGATGAAAGCCATGTCCACTTCAGACACAGTGGAGTGAGTGTGATTGAAGGTCAGTATCCACAACTGCACAGAGACTGAAGGAGGGATAGAGTTGCTAAAATCCTGCCTCAAAAGTTAGAAAAATTGTAACAGAAAAAAAAGCCAGCACAATTAGTTCAGCAACCAGCTTTGATCCATTTTTACTTTGCTGTTAGAATTTAAATCAGTGCATCTGAACAGTGCTCAGTCTAAATGCCCTCCCTGCTGACATTTCACTCACTGCTGGCAGCTGAGCTTGGCTGTATGCCTCTTCCGCAATATAACATTTGCCCACTAGAGGTCATCATTTAGGGTTACTACAGTTCAGTGTTGGACTGACCTTTCCTCCGGCAGCAGTGAACAATGAGGGAGTAACAAAGGAAGGTAATTATGTACTTTTGCTAAAGCTGTGTCAAATTTTCAGATATTTCTTTTTTTTTTCCACTGCAAATGATATTTTCTACTCAAACTATACCATCATCAAACAATTTAGATTCAGATAACAACAACAGCTATGCAAAATTGGATTCTTTTTTTTTTTTTTTTTTTTTTAGAGATTTTCCTCAAATCTTGTGAAATACTGCCAATTTAAACCACTTCAGAGCAGTGAAAACAATCAAAATGAAGCAATATGACCGGGGAACATTATGTTTTGGTTCAACTGCTCATAACTCAATGATATGAGCAATGTGTGACAAGCAACCGCAAACAGACATCCGTCTACTGTTTAAGGATCACAAGCCAAAAAGCTTAGAAACCACTGATCTAGAGGAAGCTAACAGCACAAGCACAGTTGCTGGCATAGTCATAGTCGGCAAGTTCCTGACTTCTCTGTTAAAAACATGTTACATTGAGATTTTGAATACCTATAAATAATTTGTCATTTTATAATGAGCTGTTAAAAAACATGAGAATTAAATTGAAGCACATCCTTCCATACAGGACACAAACTCTCACTGAAATGACAATTAATTGCATAAATAATGCAATTAATAAAAATAAACAATATTTACAAGCACACAGGTTAACAGCAGCAGATGCTGGAAAGCAGGGTATAGCCAGATCCCGTTCATAGCTGACAAACACCAAAGTACATTCATTTAAAAAACAATAGCTTAAGGAATATACCTGTTGTGACACTTTAGGAGGTTAAACATCTGCACTGATGGAAGCAAATTAAACAGCATGGCTCTGACCTGCAGATCTACAATGGACAACAAACCCTGACTTTAATCAGGGTTAATGACTGAATTTTCTGTCACACCATACACATACAATCTGTAACTTTATCTTGGGAAGAAGCTATTTTACGAGTAAAAGTAGACGAGTTAAGAATGGGTGTGTTATCTACAACAGTCAGGTAAACATGACAGTGCCTCCTTAATACTGAGACGCATTCCTGTTGTTTCTCTCCAGGTATAAAAATCCCTCCTTTCATTAAGGGATCATGGCGTTCAACCTGGATTCCCTCGGTCAGCGCACATGATGTAAGGCACAGATTTTCTTAATAATTTGTGTGCTCAGTGGAGGCTTAAAAGGGATTTGAGGTGACCTCAATGAAACAGACTTTAATAGATCTGGTATGAGTGCGCTCTTGCATTACATTGCATTCGAAACTGGCCGATCCGTGATCAACTGTAATTAACTGCTGATTATATAACACATCTGTCGTCAAGAAGTTGTTTCTGGGGCTCGGTACAACTCAGACTGGACAAACAAAAACTTCCCTAATGACATCAAGATTTCCATCCATTCTTACACACACACACAAACATGCTCACAAAGAAAAAAAATACACACACACACACACACACACACACACACACACAGAAAAGCCACTTGGCCTTGTCATCCTTCCCTCTGCCCTTCTCCAGAGATTAAGAACTGATTTAAATAGTCTTATTCTCTGATCTATAAGCAGGTTGGTATTGTGCTAAAGGCAGGATGTGAAACCCCCACAATGTGTGTGTCGTAAGTGTGTATGCGTGCATGCTTCTCTGCAGCTGTGCAAGGTGGGGATCGTGTGCGTGACCCTAGCGTGTTGCAGCCGTCGCAATACCGTCCCCCCATTTTTATTTTTCAGGAAGCGGTGCGTCGGAGCATACGTTCCCGCGGCAGCTCATTGTTACCTGAGCAGCAGAAGGAAACAACTGCAGTTCCTACTTGATGTGTTTTTGTGCCTCTTCGGCTTTTGTTCCATTTCAATGAAAGCAAAGGAGGAAAAAACAGATATCAACTTGTGGGTACGTGTGTGTGTTGTGTGGCTGAATGTGCCTGTTTATGTGCATTCAAGCTACATGTGGTGGTATGGAGGCCTGGTGAGGGTGGACTACCCATAATCAAACTCACACACACACAGGCAGTAACACACTGTCAACTTCTATTTACAACTTTTCATCTTTGCCTCACACCTCATATAAACAAAGGATCAAATAATTACTTGTATATCAGACACTTTAAATGTTTTAGTTAACACCTCACTCGGCAGCTTTGAGCATTTCAGTGTCTTTCAGTTCATTGTTTTGGTTTTAATGTTTTGGTTCACTCTCACAACTCTCATCAGCGTTGTTTTCAGCAAAAAATCCCCTCAAAAACCACAACATGCACTACCTGCTGACAAAGCTGAGACTCCTTATGGGTGAGCTGATCTATGAGCCAATGCTAATACATGCATTTGATATTTAATACTATGATTTTCTACTATTACATCAGAGAAAATCAAACAACACCATGGCTGCAAATTCTATCATCTCTAATTTGCTGACACATCAACTTGGTTTTTCATCCATTCAGAAATATCTGGTAAGTGGGTATATGCAATAAACTGATAGATAGAACTGCAGCAGTTTCAGTCAGTTTACAGTGCTGTGTTATGTATTGTTACAGTATTGTTACACTAATCGTAGCTGACTTCCTCAAGCCACAAATTCAACAAGTTTCTGGGGGAAAGAAAAATATTAGAACATCAAAGAGAGAATATTAACTCTCTTTTACATCCTAAACTGTTGTTCAGATGTCTCATCATCTTGTTCAGTGACATATATTTGTCATTTGTTACATATGAATGATAGCTAAAGGCAATAAATAATAATCTATATCTATCTCATAATTAATGAGATAGATATTTATAATTTGCGAAAAGCCAGACTCTTACAGCATTACATGTGGATGCCACAAGATTTGACACACTATTAATTTCCAAGCCTTTTTAGCTGCATTTGCATTCTATTTCTTCTTCAATTTGCATTTTATTTGTATTTTATTTCCAGACTGAATGAGCCTACAGACAGAAGTAAAGACAGAACAAAGCATTAAATGAATTCTGAATCTGTTAGTTCTCCTGTGGTGTTCCTGCGAGGGCCTGTGTTTGTCTAGTGATTTGGGTTTGGAGATTCTGGGGGAAGTGAGCAGAGTCAAACGGGGTTGGGGAGGTTGTTGTCTCCCTCCGGGGCGTGAGGAGGTTTCTCAGAAAACACTGCCAGTCACGTCTGGCCCTCTGCGGACAGTAAATCACGCTTCTCGCTGGAGTGCTTCCGCACAGCAGCCCCAGCTCCCTCCTCAGCTGGAAATGCAATACGCCACGTACCCCAGGCCCTGGGACCACCCAGGAGGCATATGGGGTCACACACACACACACACACACTAACACAGAAAAGCAAACGTGCATGTGCTCGTACAATCACACACACACCCCCATAATCAAGCACATGCAGATACACACATATATAAGCCATAAGTGTTTGTCCTGGGGATGTGAGGTGGATTGGTTTGTGGCGGTAGGGGTGAGGGGGCAGAGGAATTTTACAACAAGAGGTGGTTTCGGTGGTTTCTCTCACTGGGATCTAAATACCACAGAAACTCCCAGCTTCCTCTTTGGCATATATCAAAGGACGGTTGACCCTCTGTGTTTAAAGGGGCTGCAGGCATGTCAGACTCCAAGAAAACATCTAAAAATAATTGTTAAAAACTAATTTAGGAAGAAATAAGTCACTAGGAATTGTGGTTTGGGCAAAATAATTCAGGCAGAGGTGGGGTCAAGACAAAGAGGGGGAAATAATACGAGGCCTAAAATGCTAATGCTCAACAACAAACTGTTATTCGTATGCCATTTGTTTGTTGGTTGGATGCCTGAGCCCTTGAGGCAAACCAAACTACTAAAAGATGGTGAGTGAGCATTTTTCGGCTAACTGCCATATGCAACTTTATTTTGGTTTCCCAAATGATGCCGGTTTCGGGAAGTGCAAAGCTGTTTCACAACTGCTCTGGGTAGCTGTGGATGTTTTTCTTGGGTTCAGTAGCATTTTTATGATACAGATTTCATGACTTATCACAATCTATAGACATGTTTCTATAGTAACAATATCTGTCACAGTCTAGTAAACTGAAATGAAATCCATTACTAAAGACATTATGTATTTAGAGACCTTGTTGCTGTTCCTTCACAGGATTCACAAGGCTGTAATGATCGCATGGTACCTACCCTCACCATCCAAAACATCCTGGATATCATCAGGTTCCTACAACTAGGACACATGTAACATTTTGACTTTCTATGTGACAGTAGGACAGTGTTTACTTGCCTGCTTCTTTGCAAACAGCTGCAAGGTCTGCTCCTACATATCCATGGGCGGCATCCGCCAGCTGCGTCATCTCCTCGGTGGTGGCGCTGCATGGCACCGAACTCAGCTGCTTCTGCAAAATATCTGCACGCTCTGCCGCACCAGGAACTCCCACCTGCCAAAATGAAATCAACAGAGCGACAAATCAACAGAATGGTTTATTTACACGTCGAGCGACTGTAGCGGAACAGAAAATGTCCTTCTTTCGACACCTGAGTTACATATTTTTTTAAATGAAAGCTAGTGGGTTATAAAAGGAGAGTAACCTGCAGCCTATCTCCTGCAGGACAGTCTCTCTAAGTATTTGGCCATTTACCACCCATTCCTGCTATAGTGTGTGGTAGTACACACCTCCAGCTCCTTGTCAAAGCGCCCTGGTCGGCGCAGGGCGACGTCGAGGGCGTGGGGCCGGTTTGTGGCTCCCAGGACCAGCAGCTGACCTGAGTGACTCTCCTGGAAGGAAACAGAACAGAGATCAGTTTAGTCCTGGTAACTGTAGTTTGATGTATTTTGTGTTATTATGCTGCTTTTATAGACACATGTTGACAGATTACCACACTGTGAATATATGTCAATATTTGAATGGTGCTAAAGGTTCTCCAGGCAACCCAATGACCTTACTAGTCTGTTTATTCTTTAATGGTAACTGTTGAGCTTGAGTTGTTTGTCCACGCACACAGCTGTGACAGCTCAGTGTAAAAATAACAGATGAGTGATACAGACTGGTAAATGTCAAACTACTAGTGCCAAATCTGCTGTGCTGGCTAAGATATACACTAGGAATCACATGCAAATTGTTGATGTTGAGTCATCAACATCAAAATTTCCAGGCACTAAGTAAAACAGCCTTGTACTCACTGTAACTTCACGACCACACATCTGTGACTCTATCCCACTGTTTTTCAGTACTTCATATGTTTAAGAGGTTTGGTTATTTTTCAAAGCCTCAGAGGATTTTTGACCTGGGTCTGATGTTAAACGTGGGGTGGTCTGCCTGCAAGATGAGAAATCTTTTTTCCACCTTTCAGGCAGAATTGAAACACAAATAAATTACAGTGCAAGTAAGAATGCTGAGGAGCAGGAAGTGCTTTCTCCACATTCCACAAACCAATCAGCGCCGACGACCTTGAATCCTCCGGTCTGGAAAACAGACAGGAGCACGGAACAGGCAGGGAGCTGGTGTGTCTGTGTAATATCACCGATCCAAACGAGGGCTCACTGCCTGGGGACATGGAGTTGTACTTTGCTGATAAAGTTATGGCGAATTGGCAGGCCATGGCAACCTAAAGTGATTTCTTTCCCAGGCTCCCACTGGGCGTGAGTGTGGGGGAGATCATCTTTTTTCTCATCAGGCACTCAAAGAGGGTTCGGTGGACAAACGACACCCCAGAGATACAACCCACGGTGTCTGAAGGGCGTCCAGCATGCAGAGATGGTTTCTGCATGACAATCTGCATTTCCAATGAGGACATTTCCTGACAGAGCTACGTTCTGCTGCAGAAAACCATATTCTTAAGTCATGTGTATGCTGAACAAGCAGCTGTTGGTCAATGTAACACAGTCCTTCTTGCAATAATCACTCTGATGCAAAAAACACTGTTGGCCAATGGAGTAAAGCAAACACATATAAGTGCTTTTTTCGAGCTGTGAGCTGGCCTAGAAGGAGGACACAATGAAGTGGCCATCTTCCCTAGTATATAATTTTAACCAACCAGAGAAGATAGAGAAAGTTTTACAATAAAAAGGGTGCAGGATTCCCTTCAAAGGAAACTTACTGAACCAATCCCATCCATCAGAGTCAGGAGAGAAGCAACGACTCGTTTCTCCACCTCATTCTGTGCTCCCTCTCGCTTTGGGCACAAAGCATCCAGCTCATCAATAAAGATTATTGCAGGTTGCCTATCAAACCAAGACAAAACGTAAGAAACGCTAAACACCAACACTTTGAACAGTAATTATAAAGCATCCAAAATGACCAACAAGACCATGATGACATACCGCACACATAAGACACACAAAGGGCAGAAGGTTAAATGATAAATCAAATGTGATTAGTTCTGCTCTTTAAATGTGCTTGATGCTTGCATTTATTCACTCAGAGAGGACTTTAGTGCACTTTCTTTAATGAAAGAAAAACATTATATTTTCCAATTATATTATTCATATTTATAACAAATAAAAAAAACTGAAACTAAACACATTAAAAGACAGATGCCAACAAAGAGAAAATATTCAATATTTGGCATGTACAGAAAAAAGTCTAAGTGACATTTTGAAGGTGACAATGATGTTAATCTATGAGCATGATCAGCTGGATAAACAACAAAGTTTACCTCTGAGATGCTTCAGTGAATATCTGCCTCAGCCTCGCTTCTGTTTCACCGTAAAATCTGAAAAAAAAATGTAAAACAATACACATATGTTTAAGTGAATGAAACTACTATTCAGTTAATTCTGTGTACAGTACTAGGCACTGACATACTGTTATTTATAGAGGATAAAATCCAACTATACATTTTGTACCGGGACAGAAGAGTGATGCAAAGTTTTTCGAGCCATACAACACAATCTTACTTGCTCATGATCTCTGGGCCATTGATCACTGTCATGTGAGCTCCGACCTCATTGGCTATGGCTCGTGCAATCATAGTCTTCCCTGTGCCAGGGGGACCATACAGCAGAACTCCTCTGGGAGGTGGGATCCCTGCATTGAAAGCAGCTCATGATTAGATCTTTGAAAACAAAAAAAACCTGTAACACCTTACATCATAATGAGACCACCATGGGCATCTGCTAGCCAAGTGACACTGCTTTAATGTCTAATGTGGAATGGCAGTGTACATAACCTACCATAGTTGCAGAACAGCTCAGGGTGTTTCAGAGGGAGCTCAATGGTCTCTCTGATGACGTCCAGCTGGCTGCTGAGCCCACCAATCATGCTGTATGTGACCTTTGACCTTTTATCTTCTGTATCTGGAGCATCCTGTCCTACTCTGTCTCTGAAACTGACTTTAGTGGAGCAGGAGAGGCAGTAGAAGGTGTCAGTACTCAGTGCACCACCAGGGGGAGCTGTGGGGATTCTCCCTGTCCGCTCTGATTTGAGTGAGCTTTCCAGACTGACAGCATCCTCCGCTGACTCTGCAGGAGGATCCTGGGAATTGTAGGAGGAACTGCTGGGAGCAGGGGTTGAGGAGAGGGAAGGGAACTGGATCGGTCGCAGTGGGGTGCTGGCTGCAGGACCAGGCTCTCCAGGTGTGCCTGGTGCCCCGTCAGCATTGCTGTCATCCACTGTGAGCATGCTGAGCTGCAGGGAGAGGTCGGCTGACGTGGAGTCCAGCACAGAGTTGATCACACAGGACTCCTCAGTGTCAGGACCTAGTCCTGAGGGAGGAGCTGGTCTCTGGAGGGTGACACCGTCCTCCCCTCTTACAGCTTCGACACGGAGACTACACGACCGGCCAAAGTAGGTCAGTGAGAGGACGTTTCCTGGCAGAACGATGTTCCCAACTGGCATGAGAGAAACAAACCAGAAGACTTATTCCCGCACAGGAAATGGTTCAGTTTGTTTAGGAATAAAACAGTAAATATACAATTCAAAACCAAATCAGAGTATTCTCTTTTTTGCACAGCAGGATAGAATTAATGTACAAGTCTTGTGTAGAGGTCTATGGTGCAAGAAAACAGCACAATATAAAAAAGCAGCAACATACTGTAGATATAAAAACTCAACTTACTGTGTATGTTTGACTTACCCAAAGATCTCAAGAGGAAACTCTTGAACTCATCTGTTTCTACTGTGTCATCTTTTGACCTGAAAGAAAGTTACTGCATGTGAGCATGAACTGTACACATTTGGAATAATCTGTTTTACAGGAGTGTCCTGGCTAAAACAGCAGAACCACAAAGAAAATTAAATATAGTTTACAAAAATATAACATAGGCTTATGATGATTTGATAATGATTAAGCATCACAAACACATAGAACAAATCAAGCAAGCAACAACGACTAATACATCATCACATGTGATAAAAAAAAAGATACACAGCAGATTCAGAGATGTATTTAATGGAAAAATAAAACAGAGAATACTTGTTGAATATTGGACTGTAGTTGCCAAATATAGCCAGCAGATGGCAGCACTGACTTGAAATACAAAATAAACTGAGACCTCTGAGCGAGTTTGTGCCCTAAGGTTTTTTGAAAGGATATTAAATCATTTTTCGTGCCCCTAAGTTTCTTGTGATAACAACAAATCAGCTTGACATGTTAACAAGAAAACTTTGCCCTAACAGGATACATTGCTGTTATGAAATGACAAGAAAGTTTTGTGATATAACGAGATAAAGTAATATGTTGTTGCAATGAAAATATGATGCAAACTATAATGTGACAGTAATAGTATATAGTATAGTATAGAGTGTGAGCTTTAGCCATTGAGAATCAGATGATCTTTACCTGTTGGATAAAACCATCTCTTCAGCCTGAAGAACAGGACCTGTTATCGGCTGCAGCATCACTTCGTCCCCTGACTTTACTCTCAGGTTGGTCTGGGCATGTTTCTGAAGACCAACTTTTCCACCTGGAAAGGAGGCGACAGGCCATCCCAGACACACCTGTGAGACAGAGAAAACAGACAAATGATTATTAAAAGACTTCTGAGCTGAAAATTATTTACAGGCAGCTAAAGGTCAAGAGGCCAACATCCTGAGAACAAAAAACATCCATGAACGAATGGTTCAAGGACAGTAACTCAAAAAAAGCTTACCTCCTGCTGTCCTGTGGGACTTGTCAGTAGGACCGGTCTCCCAATGCACACACTGGCTGACTTCATTGAATTGAGGCTTACTTGGGCTAAAGTTGATCTGCAGGCTTTGGGTGTTTTGTCATCAGCTGTGAGGAAAATCAACAAATATAATGTGAAATCAGGAAGTGTTCAAAAGTCACAATTTTTCAAGTTTTTAAACAGCAGTCAGGTGATGATATAAACACTGAAACAGGACTTGTTTGCTGTAATCCTTGTCCCTTGTAAAATGTCAGATATCTATGAGTTGTCAGCAGTTTCACCAAAGACACATTTCCCCTCTATATTTCTCGGATGGTTTCATTTAAATTGCTGTTTGACAGCCAAAGAGGTAGAAATCAACCACTATTTCTCTAAAATTCAAAGATTTGAATAAAGACTGAAAAATGTATCTGAACTTTGTGTTTTTCTCTTGCCTGTCCCATTAATCGACTCATGACTAGCTGGTGACTCTTTAGAGGAGCCCAACCCCCAGGTTGGGAACCAAAAGTACTGATCCTGTGGTGAAATGTCCCCTGTGATCTGACATTATTAGGTGTTTAATTCTGATGACTGAGTATGTAAGTATTTTCTATCACTTGTTACTGGTTTTAATATAAAATTCCCTCTTTGTGTTTCCTTGCTGAGCTGCAGTGAAGAAAAAAATAACTAACAGAAGGATTTTCATTCTACAAAGACTGTCACTCTGGAAGATATCCATTTGATTTATCTGTCACTTGATGTGGATGAACATCCTCAAATATCCTCAAAGCTGAAAGCCACTTTTAGCCTCAGTCAATGATTCATCTTCAATCCAATCTGTTTGTGCACAAGAACAATGAAAAATGTGCGTCTGTGGTGGTTTGCAGGGGAAACAGCATAACAGCACCCAGCAGCATCATTTGTATATGCTCCAACTGATTGGTGTGACCAGGTCTTACCTTTCTCAATGAAGTCAATGACAGTGAATGAGCTGCTGTTCGAACTTTTGCAGCTTCCTCCGTCGATGCCAGATGTTTGCAGGCTGGAGGAGTCATTTGAGCCCTCCTTCAGTACGACTGAACTGTCCCCTTCACTTGCTTTTTTCGACTTGCCTTTGTTTTTCTTTGAAGACATTTTAATGGTGAAATTTTTCTCCACGTGAAAGGGCAAACATGTGTAAACACGGAGCAGTGGTGTAAACTTCCTGGTTACACTTTGGTCCCGCCTCCCGTTACCGTAAAACCCCGCATCTCTGACTGAACTGTTACTGAAGGTTGTATCTTTTTAAATAAATCGCATTGTAAAACATTCCTACGGCATTTTTCGAAGAGATCTGATAACAAACACACGACTATATATATATATATTTAAGTTGTTACGGTAAGTTGCCTTTAACCGGGAAAATGTAAAACTAAAAGAACATGGAACTAATCTAGCTTGCAAAGCTCCATTGAAAAATCATATCATTTTAGGTTTTCTTTGTTACCGGCAGGTAGAAACACATAATTCAATAAGACTAAAGGTATACTAGGCATTATTAAGATGCACTCTTATATTCGGTATGCATATAATACGCCAGGCGGTGCTATTTTAATGGTTTGCAGCGGTTTATTTAGACTCCATGCTAGCTTTTCTTTGCGACAGACGACATCCTGAAGAACGCGCGCCAAAGCCACAGCCAACGGTGTTAATCAGTTGTAAACGTTTATACGTAACTGGTTAAAATGTTTAATTGACAGATTTGTCAGCCGACTTTATCATTAGACCGTATTGATTATTTCTAGTTGACGTTAGCACTGCAAGTTACCGCGGTAGAATTAACTAGGTAAATTGACGGTTGTATGAATGGAGTTTCGCCACAGCGTTACAATGTATGTAGCTAGCTGTTCTGAGAGCTATTTTACCAGACCATTACGGTATTTATGCAACTTCCATGGCGGACGTTTACGTAACCGTCGTCCACTGTACTCACATGCCGGTTGGAAACTGGACAAGCTCTACCATTTAAACGGTTTTTTAAATTATTTTAACGCAGTAACATGGCTGCCCGTGGCTTTGTTTGTGGACTTTTGCCGCTGATGAGAGGAAGGTTTTGCAGCAGAACGTCTTGTCCCGCACGCTTAGCTGTCCGTGCGTTTTCGTGCACAGCAAATCGTTCCCAGTTACACAGAGTGGAGGGCACCGGTGCTTTGACTGGGAAAGTGGACCGGTTCGGTGGAGTGACAGTGAACCTGGATGACGTCGGTTTACCTGCGGACATCAGCGAAAGTTTATTCAGCAGATTACTGCAAGGTTTGTTGTTGTAAAAGTCTGCTGAGTGTGAGACAGGGGGGGGTTCCGGATAGAGAGACAATCCACGGGTCATTTCTTCTCATCAACTCATTAATCATTAACCTGCTTCAAACACTGATCACAATCTAGGACAGTGGTCTATAGTGGGTATGCATATGAGACTCCCCATATAAGGGCCACTCTGACTTATACAATAAGAAATGCAGATGTGTTTCACAGCACAGCTTTTCTCATGATTCTAGCTCACATTTTGGGTCCTTGGTGGTGAAATGAGTTTCTAAAATAGCCCTTAACATCTAAACCAGGTTTCAGTGTCTTGTGCATGCAAGTGAATGTTTGCTTGACACACAGAATCTGCCCAGAATAAATGTCATGCCTTAACATCCATAGACTCACACATAAAATATATTTTAATATCTGTAAAGTATGAATGCACAAACCAGCTGTCAACTAAAATAACAGAGGAAACAACAGTATTAAATCAGATGTCCCTATCATCATCATTTAACCACTGATTTTTACATATAAACCT
The DNA here is from genome assembly GCF_001640805.2 of Lates calcarifer. NCBI lineage: Eukaryota > Metazoa > Chordata > Actinopteri > Centropomidae > Lates > Lates calcarifer. The sequence continues at coordinate 22,333,409 of NC_066840.1, read as the reverse complement.
GCAGTGGTGCTCCATTTAGTTCTCACATTAACAATCAAGGAGTCATCCAATGCAGATTAGCAACATTCAATGAACTACTGAGGTGCTTGTGATTTATTATTTCTACCCGGATTCTTCCAATTGTTCCAAGATTTAAAAGTATCAACCTCGCATTTGGGAAATATGTTTCCCTAACATCAAGGCCACTGCCACCAAACCGTGTCTGTTGTTTGTCATTCTCGCCTGGCTTTTGTAATATCCTGTCTTGTCTGTCCAATCTGTTGAAGCGGAAATGTATTTTCTATTTTCACTCTGTAATCTCTTGCACACATTTCTTTGTTTCTGCAGTTTACTGCCCAATGAAAGAAACTCTGTCATGAACAATACATTTTTAAACGTTAGACTCGTGCACTCCACAGATTCTTTGGTGCAGTGGAAAGCTGAGGGGAAGGTGGCAGTGTGGCTTCGAGTGCCCATCTCACTGAGTCGATGTGCCGCTGCAGCTTCTACCCACGGCTTCACCTTCCACCACGCCAGACACGACCACGCCGTCTTGGCCCTCTGGCTGGGAGAAGGGGAAAGCAGACTGCCGGGGTTTGCAACTCACCAAGTCGGAGTGGCAGGTAGAGATTTTCTAGCCTGAAGGTCATTCTTGACTTTGGAAATAGCAGTGTATTATTTTGATGCTTACTGGCTTTATCAGGACTCAACTGTTGATTATTGCTTATACATTATCACTGATGGAGCAAGCACAATAATATGATGTGCAAAGAAATGAAATGGTGCATTTCAAATCTGTCAAACATCAATTTGAAAACAACACCATGAGCCCCAGGAGACTGTGATTAATGGAGAAATTAATTGTCACATTAATGAAAATAAATTGTTAGTTGAAGCCCTGGAAACCTCTCAGTTTACTACCATATGGATATAGAGTTGGATAAATCTATGAATGATATGGAATCTACAGCATGTACTGTACTTTACTCTGTCAGAATATATATCCTTATATCATGAATCTAATGTGTATTTACACTGATTATCGCTGCTGACTGGAGGCATTTATTAAGCCTCCTCTGCACTGGATTACATTTATTTCTTATTAGAAATCAGTGCTGCAGGTTTTAGAGAACTGCTGCTCTACCAAGACTGACGTAAATGTAACAGAAACTCTTGGGGTGTTTTAGAAGATACAAATGTGCGATTCAGAAGAAATCCAGTCTGTTGCCTCTTTAAAAATCATTATTACAAAGTGATGATGAATAAAATTAAAACCATTTTGGTTAGAACATAAATGGTTTATTTTTATTTTTCTTAAAAGTTGTTTGTCTGTTGGGCTCTGATGCATTTTTCCACTCTGGCCCATTTCACTTACGTAAATGGAAATTCACTCATCAGGATGGAGAATCTGGAGAGAGAGGCAACAAAAGGAGGAGTTGCTGCTCCCTTGTGCAAAGTTTCTGACTGTCCAGCAGAGGGCAGAGTGCTGTTTACCTTTACCAAAGAGTCTATGCACTTGAAGCATGTCAGAACATGTCCAGAGCATCCTTCAGAGAGGAATGGGGTCCAGAATTTCCCTTTTTTGTTGCCAGATTATCCCCCTCAAAACAATGATGAAACTGAGGGTAGGAATCTGAAATACGCAGCTGTTTGGATACTTGTTTCCTTGTGTGTTTGCTGTTCTTGGTTCTTCAGTATTTTGACAAAGATGGTCAGGCCTGTCAAGGTCAGATAATCCTGCCAGAGATCCTAGATATAGTTTTAACCTTCTCCAAAGCATAGTTTACTTTAATCACTAATTATTGTGTTGTTGTTATAGTTTTGGCCAAAACACCATTAATTAAGCTTAACATGGTTCTCACTAACATCGTTGTAGAGATGAGAGGCACAAGTACTCTGTCAGAAGTAAATTTACAGTAGTGTTCTGTGAGACTAAGGAAAAAGGAGCTCATGAGGTTTTTAAACTGCAGTCTCACCTCATATCGAAAGCAGGTGATGATGTTGATTTTAACTGTTAAATAATAATGAGTAAATGTTAGCAGAGGTACTTCCAGATTCAGTCTGCAGGTTAAGATGTGGCACACAGCTTAAGGGTGAAAAGAATTAGAACAAAAATAGAACCGAAAGAAAACAAGAAAACAAAAGAAGTCATGTAGACTGCTTTAAATAAACACAGGAATTTGTTTTGCTGTTATTGAGAGAACCTGCTTAAAGCTTGTATCTCTGTGTCTCCATTATACTTAATTGTCAAGCTGATTCCACCAGAGCTGTTATGTTCACAGTCATTACAGTGATGGGGGTTATAACTGTAGATTTGTAGGAACACACTGTTTTTCAGTACCTCAGGCTGTAACATCTAAATAAATATTCTGTGTCCACGCAACCACAGGTTGAAACAGCTGCCCTCCACAGAGCCATGACAAGAAATCAAGTGAAGGAAATCCATTTTTGGCTGATAAACGTGCTAATGAGCATCATTATTGTGAATCACAGGAGTGTTTCATGGTTTGATGCATCACATGGTGACTCATGGAACCTTTAATAATTATGTTTTGGACTATTCACAGTCTTGAACTGACAGTATTTTATGTGTAAAAACTAACTCAGTTTCTGTGTGTCAAATTTAATGTTGTGCATTAACTAGTATGATTTTGCCAGGCAAGCTAAGGAGTAAAATCAGCGTCCTAGACTCCACAATACTGAGTGAATTAATTTTTTGTATAAAAATTTATTTAAACAAGAAACCTCTTTTTTTGTGTCCCTGAAGCCAACTGTAACCACAAATGATTAACAGCTTTTTTTATTACAAACCACAGTTCCCCTCTGATGATTGTTCCTGGGCTTTTTGTCTCATATTCCCTTTTTTCCCCCCTGCTCCTGTTGAGCACGTTGTTTCCTGGACTGAAGGCTACATAATGATAGCCTCCCTTAGCAGCAACCAGGCCTCCTCCTGTGAAGAGCCATATGGCACAGGGATCGGAGATGACATCAATTTCCACTTGGAAGTCCAAGTCAGGCCTTAAAGACGACCCATCCCTCTTTACACATCTGTGACATTCATTTAAGGAGGCCCGTCGTCTCAGCCGGTCAGACGGAGCAACCGGAAAAGAAAGTGGCCCGTTTTCCCTCCTCTGCGTCCTCCTCCTGAGCTGTCAACAGCAGCACATAGCTGCCTCTCTTAGTCACTACCTGCTGAAAAAAAAGCCCACTCAAACAGGAGAGAAAAATGTTAAATGGTGAAGTGGGATATCTACATCATTCACGAGTAGAGCTGAGTCACTCGGACTCTGTTTAGACTCAAGAAAGTAAAGAATTTAGCTTTACCCATATCCTCTTTTATTTAGCTCTCTATTTTCAGACATTGGCACACTGTCCTGTTAACTCAGTGGATGTTTGTAAAAATGATTACATTATACATACATTACATACATACATGATAAATCTGCAACATGTTTTAGTCCGTCTTTATTCACTCTATATGGTGCTGACGCTAAGGCGGCTATAATCATTTTTAATTTACCAATGAATGACATGATGTTTATCAAACCCACAGAGAATCAGCACCCAAATTTGCAGTTGCTGTCAGTTCTAAGTAGCTTCATACCATGCTATTGTTTTAGTTTTCTGGAAGGAACTTTGTTTACTCTTCTGGTTCACCCTCAGCACTCTCCTCTGCGTCCTTTCGCTTTCATTTTCAGTGAACAAACTCTATGAAGCCACTGGATGCTACAGACAGACAGAGTTAGAATTTAGCTGGCAAACATATGTTGAGCATTTAGCAGCTATATAGCCAGATATTTTGCTCAGGAATTGATGATGAGCAATGAGCAGAACCTAAAGTAGTGTGAATATTGGACAAGGGCAACTGTATGCTAACGGGATTGCCACATAGTTTACAACTTGTTTTTGCTGCCCCCAAGTGGCCAGAAAATCACTCAATACAGGTCAATACAAGGTTACGTCCTCAATAAGCTTCAAGCAAAGTGCTCGTCAGATCGTCAAGTAGCATCTTACACCCTTCGTCAAACAGTAGAATTGGAAACTTTCTGAAACAGACAAGCCAACAGTCACGCTCATTTTACACAGCAGCTAGCCAAGGGTGCGGAGGTGTGCCCAAACTGTCTGAAAGTAGGCACCAATACTCCCACATGTATAAATGCTCCAACCGCTCGCTTCTTTATGACAGCAGCAGCAGTTCAGTTGAAACAAACTGAGGACTTATTAAGTCCTCGGAGGCCACTAAAGCTTTAATGCACTTAAGGCACTTTGGATAAACTTTTAAACATCGGATAAAGTCAGTATTTTTGGCCGTCACTCTCGTGCACAGCCACTTAACTGTTCCAGAAGTGGAATACAGTTAAATTCCTGTCTTAAAAATTATGAACAAGCTCAGCAATGTTTTTGTCATTTATTTGTTAGGTTTGTCTGCAGACTGATTAATCTTCAACAACAGAGACATGTTAGAGAACATAAAGTGGACTGGGCAGCTGTTGTGCTGTCCGAGGCCTGACAGAGACTCTGCTCCAGGCTTTTTCCTCAACACTGTGCAAGTTTTATGTTGTGTCCAACCTAATAATTAACTCTGAGCCACACTGCCAATAGGTCTCCCTTTGAATTGTTCTCATAGTAACTCCTTCAGTGCAGAATGTGGATCAGATTAAAGTGCTTGCATAATATTTGAAGCAACTGTCTGATTTACTTTTTATTCCCCCCCCTCTAGGTGCAGTAGTTGATGAGTCTAACGGAAAAGTTCTTGTCGTCCAAGACCGAAACAAGGTATACGTATCACTTAATTGTTTGAACATACTGTACATTGTTATTAAATGCTCTCCATGACATTCATTTAAGATAAAATTTGGCTCTAACAGTGAGAGGTCATGACAGAACTGCTGCGTGACCTCAGAAAAATGTACAAAATCTCAAGAAAGGATGGAAATATGAAAAACCAAGCCATGAGCACAGAGCAGTGATTGTAAATAGTAGCTACAGTTAGTATATTGTCAGAACATGTTTCTGAAAAAGAAAAATTGACATGTTTTGGCTGGTAAAAACTATTTTTGGCGGGTAGCCCACCATCTCTTGCCGGGTGAGCCAGAGAGCACTGATCCTTCCATCCTCAGCGAAAACAAATGAAGCATCAGTTATGATGCTCCTGCTAAAAATGTCAATGATTAGTTTTGTTTATTTAGTGAGTTGTATGTTGCCTCTGTTGATCCAAATGTGGGTGGAAATCCTCTTGGACCTTCAGCCCCTCTCACACTTAACATAGCTCCACACAACATTGGCTGACCTCAAGCAAACACGGTGTTTACATGAGCTGAATGCACTCAAACAACTTTGTGAGTGTCTGTTTCTGTCAGCCCTCACAGAGCCTTGCTGTAGTGCTCGAGTTGTTATTAGGTTCACGTACAACAAGCCTCTTTTAAAACCTTTCCACACAGGTTTGTTTATTTTCTCAGTTGGCCTAAATGAGATTGCCACCAATTTTGTGATTGCACAACGATACAGCGAATTGGAACACAATTATGCTTTTTTAAAAATACCAGCTAACTCAAGTTGATATAAATGAGGCAATAAGTAAGTAAAATGTTGTGGTAAAGGCAGCACCTTCTGTCCTTAACACAAGTAATGTTTCCACATTATTTTAAACAATATGACCCATATAAAAGTAGCTGGGGTTTTGACTGTTGATTGAACAAAGCAGTTTCTTTGAAGATGTAATTTTGTAATTTCATCAATTAAACAATAACCAATAAAAATGAAAGACGATGAAGATAATCTCTAGTTGCAACACTGAGATGCCCAAGCGCCTGTTTGACACAATACAGCAACATGAACACATTTGCCATCATTCACTCTCAGAGAACTATAAACTGATGAAAGGCCGAACCTCCACCTCAATAACAACAGAGACTATTGGGATTCTGCAGATACCATTAGAGGCACATGGAAATAAACACATGGGGTATATTTGTAGTTTGAGTAAACCAAGTAATATTTCCCCTCAAAAAACATATATACAATATGATTCATTTCAATAATTAAAATCCTTGAAATGTGTCCAACAGTTCTCTGATTTTCAGTCTTAACTCCCATTTTTCTAAAGCTCTTAGCAGTGCCAGTAGAAACAGACAGAGGAGGGACACATGGTTACTGTAAAATCTTGATCATATGACAAATATAGTTCACACTATAACTGCTTGCTGGACTTTCATTGTACACAACATGTAACATGTGTCCCAGCCAGGAATCTGGAGAGCGTATAATGTATCTCAATGGCTTTTATCCAGAAGCAGAGGGAAACAGTTAGTGGCCTGGAAGTGTGGGGAGTGTTTTATCTCTTCCTTTCCTTCTCCTCCTCCTCCTCCTCCCCATCGAGCTGTTTACTGGAAATGGGCTTTATAACAGTCTGGCCCTTGGCAGTAGAGCGTCTCTGGCAGACCGAGCCAGTTCAGAGCTCATGAAGGGTTACGAACTTCCTGAAAAGAAACCAGGACATTATCGCTCTCACATCAGTACAAAAGACAACTGACAGATCCCTAGCGCAGTGAAGGTAATTTCCATCGGGGGAGCTGAATGATGTCATGGGTAAGAGTGTTTAATTCAATCACTGTCCAATGACATTTACACATCATTTCCCAGTAGATTTGGTGTTAACAGCTTGCGTTGCGTAGGCATGCATTCGCCAGGTCTCGGGGATTATTATTTTCACATTCAGCTCTGAAAGCTCATGTGGGGATGAGACGTTTTACTCTGGAAAAACCACACCGATTAGCCTGATCAGAGTTACACAAAATCTCTTTATTTCTTCTTCCTTCCAGCACATATTAGAAACAGCTCCAAAAAAAATATAGCATTTTGTTGACAATACATGAAAATAAATGCTGTAGTGCATTTGTGTTCCCCGTGAAGAGAGGACTTGCAAAACTAGGAAAATCTAAAGGTGAAATAGCATTTCCGAAAAACAAGCGTAGTAGCGTACAAAACTTCTTTAAGTAACTACAAAAATATATATACAACACTGACATCATAATTTAACCAGCAGCATACTGTTATTAAATATCAAGGATAAGTGGTGAAACAGTTTTGGAAGACACACACTTCACCGCATCAAACGTAAAAGTCTCCAGAGTGAGGCACTAAATATAAAATATAAAAAGAAAGGATGCTCTGATCAGAGCATTAAACATCTCTCTGTGTGTATAATTATTAGTACAGATACATAAGACAATCCCTTTGAACATATGATCTACTACTGACTTTCATTTTCTTAAAGAGGAAAAAACTACAGCCTTACTTTAAGATATTGCCACTACTGTAAAGAAACAAGTGACTTTAGACTGTTGTACTACACTAAAACTGTCATTTTCTGCAGTGTACATGTTGATATTACTCTCTAAGATACATTTACAGCAGTGCCATCTATCTCACTTGATGTTAAAGTTTAACTTTGCTCTTGAATTTCAGACAAAGAATGCTTGGAAGTTCCCCGGGGGTTTGTCTGATCCAGGAGAAAATATTGGTGAGTGTCTCATTCAGCAGAGCAAAAAACTAATACAGTACATCTAGCTAAATCCTTTCAGTTTTAGTATTATGCTCTAAGATGATACATATACATTCATTAGAACTTTACAAAACAAGGCACATAATATAGTATATGCAAAGAGTCTCTCCCAATTCACCTTTTTTAATGTTTTAAAAGCAGCTTTAATGTTATATACATGACACCCAACCCAAAGAGCAGCGTCAGTTTGTCTTTACAAAAAATATATGTATTTTCCCTTTTTCCCCCAACATCAGTCTGCAAGGTGATTCTGACAAGGGAACATAAACATATTCCTTTATTCAGGATCTTTTGAATGCCTCCACATGTATAATTTAATCTCTCTCTCAGGTGCCACTGCCGTACGTGAAGTCTTTGAGGAAACCGGTGTTCGCTCTGAGTTCAGATCTCTGCTCAGCATCCGGCAGCAGCACAACCACCCCGGCGCCTTTGGCATGTCGGACATGTACATCATCTGCCGACTCAGCCCGCTCACCTACGACATCAACTTCTGCACTCAGGAGTGCCTGCGCTGCGAATGGTTGGACCTCGCCGAGCTGGCCAAGACCAACGAGACCACGCCCATAACCTCTCGCATAGCCAGGCTCCTGCTTCGTGGCCTAGAGCGGGGCTTCGACAACATCGACCTCACCATGGAGGAGCTGCCTGCCGTTTACTCTGGGATGTTTTACCAGCTGTACCACAGGCAGCTTCCCCCAGCGCTAAAATCCTAGCAAGCCATCATCAGACTGATGAGCTTATAGTGTGTCCTGGCTAGCTATGTTGACATACGGTCTGTGTAACTCATATTTAAAGTGTATTTATGACTGGAGTTAATGATTGCAGTGTGTTTCACACACTGTCTGTTACTGTTGAAGAAATATGGTGCAATAGGCTGTGAATTAAAGCACATTCACATTGTGCTTTTTTTTACTATGCCACTGTGAAATATGCAAGACTGTAGAGTCTCATGCAGTTCATTTAACGGTTGTTGATGGCGGCCATGCTGGAAGTCCACGGCTGTTAGGCAGCCATGGCTGTGAGCAGCTCATTTCATTTTTAAAGGTGCACTCCTGCAATCTGCTGTATTTTTACTGGGAACAAATCATTTCACAACCAATACTGAGTTCAGCTAATTTTAGCTTTTAACTAGTTAACAGTATTAATTCATTAATGCAATATGAATGTTGGCTGCCTTGCTAAAGTAGCCTACTGGCTAGTTAAAAAAAAACTACAAACTATTGCTGTGTCTCAATTGGTGTGTTCATACTGACAAGTATGGAAACATGCAGTGCACTGTAAGTACCTGGATGCTGCACAAAAATGGTCAAAATGTTGAGTGTAGAATAATGGACACTTCTCACACTCAACGGTCGCCATTTTGGCTACGCAGCGAAAGGGAAGGATCCACCAGCGTATTTTCAAACTTGTGAAAATGTTAGCTGAGGACGGGCGACATGGGTCAGCGTAATGTACATGTTGCATGAAACTTGAGGCACACGCAAGAAAGCGAAACGTTTGTTTTTAAGTCAAATGAGCAAAGCAGCTGACGGATATTTTGGTGGGCGACAGACATGGTCACATGTTGCCATCATAATTTTGGTACGTGCACTACTTGAGACAACACTCACGCCAGTGAGTATACTGAGTATACAGTGTACTACATGTGGATACACTAAGTGAAGTATCTGATTCGAGACACAGCAAGTCTTTTTTTTTTTTTACAAGGAACCTGCCTTTCTTTGAAATATCACCATCCACCACAGTTATCTTGTATTTATACACTGTGTTCTTGTGCCATGCAATGTTAGGACATGTTGCACAAATCTTAAATTATACAAACACAAAAGGCAAATGCAATTTTATCAGAAAATGAAGACAAGCGCCAGAAACCTACTACAAACCCATTGTGTCAAGGTAGTGACTAGTGTAAAAAGAAAAGTAGAGAAAAACTAAGTATTGCCTGGATTTTGATTTGCATGTTTACTGTGCTTAGTTTTGTCAAACAAAATTTTGATCATAAGTTTTAAAATTCAGTCCTTTCTCCTCCTTTATCGTCAAGTCACAATAGTTTAGGATTTGAGTGCACCTTCTTAATCTTGTTCATCTGGGAGACATCTTTTGACAAAATATTCTCCTGCATCCTGCTTTGAAACTCAGACTTACACAGTCAAACACTGAAGTGTGGGAAGCAGACTTGTGATCAGAAGGTCGCTGCTATGATTCGCTCAGCAGGAGAGGGAAGATCTGTATAGGTGAAATTAGGAAATAATGCTGTGCTGCTGTTCTGTTGAGGTGCACTCGAGCAAAGCACCCGGCTCCAGTTGCACTAGTGTAGCAGTAAAAGCCTGGTTTTACTGGGAAGCGGCCTGGTGTGAATGTGCGCCACTGTTTGAAGGTAAAGCTGAATAAGAGTAGACATGCTCAAGATTAAAACAAAATGAACTGTTAGGATGTAACAGTTGGAAAGGATCACAGCTGTTTTGGGCAACACTCTGTCTTCATTGCCGTCACATCTTCTTCTTCGTTGCCACTAAGACTTTTTAACATTTCTCGATCAGATCCCAGATTAGTACTTGGCCGACATTGGAAGAAAGAGAATGGCCTTCTGACCCGGTCCAGTTTTGTTTCCAGACTTGTACTGACCTGTCCGCTTCAGCGCCACATACATGTTGGGGTACTTCCTGGAGCGATAGGTGTTGTAGTTGTTGCTCTCGAGCCGCTCCAGGAAATGGCATTCGTCTGTTGCTCGTCTCTGGAGAGAAAGACACAGAGGTAAAGTTTAACTTGATGTTCAGTCGGTGAACTAAATTTAATTGTGGTGTTCAGTGCTGGGAGGATCAGATCTGCTGCCTTTTGCTTACAGGATAAATAACTCCCTGCCATCCAGATACACACAAATGAGCTTCCAAACTGAAGAAATGTAAGAAAACTGTGAAGCTAGTCTGTAACGTGGTGTATGGCAGCACTGCTCCTTATTCATAGTATTCCAACAAATGGAAACTGAGGTTTAGTGATTGAGTCTGTACATTTAATATAAATGTTTAAGTGTTTCCTTCCAAAATGTTACTTGTCGTGGCATTTCATCAAAGAAGTTATTTTGTTTGGACGATATTTTATTAAATTCATCTAACAAATGTTTGAAGAGGAGAAAGTTTGTAATGCTGACTTTTTATGACATTAAATTACCACATAAAACACCCCAGAACTAAATGCCACCTTTATTTTGAAGGAGAGCATTGGTTTAGAACTTTCTGCTCAGTGTTTCACACTAATAAACACATTTCTATTCAAGAAAACCATGCCTGCTCAGGGACATTATCATAGCTCCAGTCAGTTTTTGTCTTGGTGCAGCTTCCTTGAATCATTTTCAAAGATTAAACCCAGAGATGAATGGACTAAAACATGGTAAATCTGAAGACCTGAAACAACCGGACAAATAAATAAACAGATCAAGATGTCAGTCAAAGATAAACTTTGATTTAAGGGGATTATAAATTTAAGGATTTGAACAAGATCAGTTAAAGTAAATCAGCTCTCGTGCTGTCATGTTATTAACCACATCTTTTTTTATGCTTACACAAGCTCCTCTCTTCACATTATCCTTTGTAGAAGAAAACATGAAGAAAACATTAATTACACAACGTCTGGCCAAAATCTCACTGTCTCGCTGGGCGTTAACTGCCCTACACCCTGTCCAACAAGAGGCTTTTGTTTTAGTTGTCTGTTCTTAGTTGACCATGACTGTACGACTATGAAGCTATTAGTCAGAAGATATTCTCTTTCAATTTGCTAGAACCACACAGGGCAACTTCATCAAAGTAGAAGCTTTCGAGAAACAATTATTCTACCTCAGTGCTGAAACTATAACAGTAAGGAAAACAGCAGTTAAGGTCAACCATTGGTTACTTAGTAGTTATTTGTTATTTGTTTAAAAAAATAATTACGTTTTCTGAGGTGCTGGGAAATATAATAATAATAATGTTTTTGTTAAATGTTTAGGTTGGAATAAATATTGAAAATAAGTCCAAACTTGTACAGATCTTGTCAGCAGAACAAAGTCCTCACCAACTCTTGAATGATATTCATTAATTATACAGATCAGTCTGGATCTAATACACAGCAGATGACTCCTTCCTCTAGATAGTCTGTGTGCTAAATTAATGGGACATGAAATCTCTTTGGCAACAATAAATGCTGATCTTCATATCGCTTAATATACTAACTTTTCTTCTTTGACTCTACAGATGGTAATAATAAGAGGAGAGTGGGTTTTGTCGTGAGGATTTTTTTTTTTTTTTTTTTTGATGAGTCCACGTGCAAGTAAAAGCGAAGCAAAGCGACGCCTTGGGTGGCACCTCGTTACTGAAGCTCCTCATTAGGAGGAAATGCCTCTCGCAAATTACAAGGGCTGTGAGGACAAGTCGTTCACAACCACCAAACCACATCAGTCGCCACCACTTCACACTTCCACTGCCACTGTGAGCAACAACACTGTGGCAACAGACCAGCAGCGGTGCCCAGCTGGTGCTGGCTATTTCTCATGAACACTCGGGAAATCCTCTCAGATAGCTTTAAATCTGCCATGGCATCATTGAACAACTATGAACAGCAGCCAGGACAAAGTCACTTTGTCTGCTGGTCTGTTAGATAATCTCTCAGTTCCTGAAAACTTCATAAGCTCCTAGAACGTTCTACAGATATCCTGCTGTAGGACAGAGAGAAACCGCACACTACCAGTAACAGACACCATGATGCACCCGGTCACTTTATAAAACAGCAGACATCATAAGTCTAATAATGACATTCAGTAAGGAATATCTCCTCTCTCTAACCTTTATTCTTTTACTGATGAATTTCTGTCTCTTCCTGTTGGAATCTTCATTCAGAAATTCATCATCTCACTTCACTTCAAGACATTTTTCCATGCTGTCAAAACTGTCATTCACAAATTTCATCATGTCTGGACAAAAGACGTTCTTTCCCTGTTTTACGAACCAATCAATGGTTGAACGCAGCTCATTAAATATCCTTGTGATTTTGCTCTTGTCTCAAACCTAATGCTGCACAATTCTCTACTTTCCCCATCACCACCATGACTGTCAGTTTGTCCCAGGAGATTAAAAAAAATTCACAATAAAAGCCTGAAAATGCCCGTCATTTATCCACTCACTTTTCCCTTCCGCAGGATTAATGTCCTATCTCCTTTTAGATTTTTAGGGTGAAGTCATTTAACATACGGTGACTTGAATTTGAATGTTCAAACACAAATGCATTACCATCGTGATGCTGTTGTCCACAGCAGCTTGGCTGAGGCAGCGTTAACACAGAAAACAAGGCTCAAGAATGGAAAGAAAGACAAATGGTCAATCTGATTAGATTTGGGAGAGATGCCTCAGTTGGAACCAATTTCTGGTCAGAACAAATAGAAGTTTAGATACAAAATAGTTTTTGTTTCCCATTTATCTCCAACATTTTGACTTGGGCCTGTCTGATGTTGTGGTAAACGTTTTTTTTTTTTTTAAGTGCTGACTGTGACAAACGAGTGTCAAGCTAATTCTTTCCCTGCGAGGGAGGATTTCTTGTCAAGTGGCTGGTAAATATTTGGTTTCCAAAACACTGCAGTCTGAATGCTGCATGTGACAGAATGCTGACATTAACTAACATTTCTGATAACTGGAAGACATTTAGGAGTGCAATACAGATATGTAAGAAACACAAAGACTCGTTCAGGAAATAACATTTGATGATTTTACAGGACGGCATTTATATTAAACTCAAAAGCTCTTTGCAGAACAGAGACTATTTAGTTTTTGTTCATGGAAATGTGATTATGCAGCACACTCACCGCTCCAAACAGTCGTCCGTCTCTGTTCATCGCCAGATAGCGGTTAGCACAAACTCCTTTGATGACCACCTCCCCCACTGAGGTCGCCTGGAGTTGAAGTTTTACTGAGGAAAAAGGCAAACGTTTATTTCATGTAAGACACAAAGCATTTGAAGTTTGATTGTGGGATGTTTAATCAACAGGAAAAGATTAAGTGGTGTGCTTAATACATCTGTTATCACATCTGGAGGCATAAACAACACAGACCCTGGATTCCTGCACTAAATCACAATGAAGAAGTAATCTCTTTAGAAGTTCATGTATCAATGGCATCCTCTTATACCTGTAGGTTTTATTATAACTGATCTCACATTGGAGGAAGAAGCAACTTCAAAAAATGAATCACAGATTTTTAGGTACAATCTAGGTGAAAACTGGTTTAAATGAATGTGCTCTGGAAAACTGTGAATCTGAAAATTACTTTGTGAATGAATCTGCTGCATTTAGCAAATTTAAATTCATAGTTTTTCCTGTATAACCAGACAAACATCAGCTCAACTTCTGCCAAAGAACAGTTAGCTGCTTTTTTTGTTGTGGTTTCCTTCATGCTTTGGTTGACATTGGCTGACACTTTATTTGCAGTAATGAATGAAACACCACTGACGCCAACACTAACATGAAGCTAACTCACATCAGCCACCAAACAGTAGCGTTTCAGTACACTGTAGCTGACAGCGGCCTGCCCGCACACAGTACCTGTCGGCTGTGTGACAGCCTCCTCACAGATGTACTGAAGTCATCTGCATATTTATTCTTTTTTTCTTTTTTATAGACACAGCACTGCTTGCCAACAGAGCATAGTTTGCATGAAGCAAAACCACCAAAAAGGAAGCAGAGGCCCCGTAAGGTACATTAGGGGATCTGTCCAGAATTAATCCACATTAAGACTTGGGATAGACACGCATCTGTGTACAGTTAAGTTAGCTGCCTGGAATGATTCATATCACAGATCAAAGAGGTGTTCTTCCTTCGGAAAAGAAAAAAGAAAAAAAAAACAAACGTATAATTAGTCTTTGTGTGCTGAGATGTTTACTGGGTGTGTGATGCCCCACAGTTTTTGTGAATACAGGCAAACTTTCTCCTTACTGCTCCTTGTCTCTGTACAGTTCAGTCATATCTGTAGGTCACTGCTGTAAGGGCAACAATTTGTGGCAAAGTTAATGGGCAATATTGTCACCAGAAAAGTTAAAGTTATAAATAAGACAAATGTGATGGAGCAGAGTCCAATCTACAGTAACACAAAATCATCCCGGAGGATCCCTGGATATATTGGGTAACATTTTTCACTAACATTTCCAGCTCTAACTGGCAGGTATGTTGCGTTGTCTAAAAAGTTGGCAGATCTGTCACAGCTCTAACAAAAGGACCATTGACGAAGCACAGCTCAGGTCACATGAACTGTAAGAAAGCATTTTGGAAAAAAGCTAAATGATTAACACTGATTCCTGTCCATGAATATATTCCTTTCTGAACCCATGAACTACAGCTTCCTCACATCATCTCTCAGGATATTCTACAAATAAGTCTGACTGAATGTAATTAAAGGGTTATTGAATCATTTTAAAAATAGCTCCTCTCCTTGAAGTGATTCCGTATCAGGCATTTGGGCACACCTGCTTGAAATGTCACAGTATATCTCAGGCAATACACTTCCAAACATGTGTTTTCCTAGGAAAAAAACCCCATCTTTCATATTCCCGCTGCTCCCCCTCCCGCTTACTGATGCAACTTAGGACACATACTTAAAAGTAATCAGTGTTACAGAGGCACCGAGGGGTATCTCAGTTGTCCCAGCCACTTAAATAGTTGATAACTTGAAGAAGAACATAAAAAACCCCTAACACTTCTTTCACTTTCTAAATAACTTGTGGTACATGTAAGAGGTAAGAGTATATTTTATAATCATTTTTTAAAAATAGTATTATTTTTAGATATATTAATGGCAAGTTCATTGACCTCAAACACTGGCAGGGAACTCTAAATCAGGCATTCACTCATCCTGGTTTTTAACTCCATGTTGTGCTGCCTTGTGTGACGTAAACCACACAGTGAGCAGTGTGAATGGCTGTGACTCAGCATGGTGATCTACATTTACTAAAAACATAACTGCCATATTCCATCAAAGTTCCCACTGATTAAGAAAATTTGAGGCATACTTCTCGCGGGTTATTATACTTTCCAGACGTAGACCTACACACATTTTGAAGTGGAGACTTTACCTCAGTAAGCTGGAAAATTCACATCTTTCTTTCTTCCATGATTTTTTTCTTCTTGCTTCGGTCTTATTAAAAAGAACATAAAGACGCTTTGTGTGTTCTGTGCAAAGCAAGAAGAAGAAGAAGGGGACTGGAAGTACTTACTGTGGGGGTCGTTCTTCTCCCGGATTCCATCCACTCCCCCATCAGACCTTATCCTCAAGAAGAAGCCCCCGTTTTTACAGTAAAGTCTTTTGGGATCCTTGAAGTTCCCAGGAGGAAAACCGCCGCTGCCGCCGTCTTCAGGTGTGGAGGGAAGTGTTGTGATTTCTCCTGTGGCCATCTCCTCCTCTTTCCCCGCTTCCCAGCGACTGCTTAGTCTCCTTCTTGAGCAGTGCAGGAGCCCCACCGTGGCCTCCCACCTCCCACTAACTGTTGCCTGTTGCCTCCTCCCCTCCTCCACACAGCTTCACACAAACTGATTCTACTTAACCCCAGAGGTCAGTTTGCTTGAGCACCCCCCTCTCAGGGCAGCAAGTGCCCTTTGAGTCCTGAGAATCTGAAGCAGAAGGACTCCCAGACGAGCCTTACTAACTAATAGCAAAGCTCTAAATCTACCATTTGTAGCTGCTGGTCTGCTGTCTGTAGAGCTGGCAGCTGCTTTGCCAGTGTACTTTGAGCACACTGGTAGGGGGGGGGTGCATGCAGGTTCCCCCTCTCTTCCACTCTTCTTGCAATGAAGTGTTTAAAGCAGGGCAGCTGGCTTAGATCTGTGTGGAAGGCTTTCCCCTTTGGGCCTCAGTTCGCATGCGCCCTAGGAGCACCAACACACACACACACACACGCATGCTCACGCCCACTAATGCTCACTGATTTAACCAACCAACCCAGCAGAAGTGGAGAAAGGAGAGGAGGGCACAGAGGGAGGAGGTGGTGGGGGGTAGGGGGGCGTGAAACTTGGACTGTGTCACTGAGACCCTTCGGAGAGCCAAGAGCAGCAGCAACCATGTGAACAGAACCAGTGTTTTCATTCATCCAGTCTGTTCGAGAGCAATGAAAGAGAGAGACGTAAAAAGAAAGCCAGGTTTTCAGTGATTCACTCAGTGCTATTCATAGATAAAGAACAACAATGTGAAGTAGAAGTGCCAGCAGACTTAGATGAAAAAGCTTTCATCACGAGTGAGTGATTTTAATTGCTATTCTCAATATCCTCAGAACCAGCTGAGTGGAGGATCAGCGATGGGAATTATTCATGCAGGATTTGTTGCTTTTTTGATTTTAGGACCAATGGGGTCATGCATTTGACAGAATAAGCACTCGTTGGTCGAGGTTTCTGGGTAAACGTTACCACATCTGAAACTAGTGCTGGATCAGTAGAGAGTCAGCTGTGCTCTCGGTTGACGTCATGTCGGTGACACCCCGCCCCCCTCCGAAACTGGTCAGTGAAACATCTGACATCCAACCACGCCACTGGAGTGACTAAGGCCGGAGACTTGAGCAGTTGTAACACTTGTAGCCAAAACAGGGAGTCAACTACAGGAAGGATTCAGATGGTTTTGGACATCTTTGGGATTCATTTCCTCAGACTGTGTCAATCCACAACTCTCCAAAAAGACAGGACGGCTTTATCCATCATTTATACAGACGGGGTTTGCTGCGCATGTTGTTTTCAGGCAAACTCCTGAGGGAAGAGTTCCAAATATACAATTACTGAGACCCATTCACATCCAAGCAGTACAGTACAAATACAACAAAGTTTACTATTAGAGGACACTGTGACAGAAAACAGATTCTCAATGCAC
Source organism: Lates calcarifer (assembly GCF_001640805.2). NCBI lineage: Eukaryota > Metazoa > Chordata > Actinopteri > Centropomidae > Lates > Lates calcarifer. The sequence continues at coordinate 22,316,003 of NC_066840.1, read as the reverse complement.
CTTGCACAGCATTCAGGCTTTCCAGGTACATATAGATGCTACTTGCCACATTCCACACAGGTAATTAGTATTATGGTCCTGAGTGCTTTACGTGTACCCTTGGTCTACAGTAAATGATTCTGCAGAGGCCTTTTCACCCTGATAAAAATCTAATTCTGAAGGAAATGCCAATGATTTTTAAAAAAAATCGTATTTTAAAAAGTCACTGTCATTACTAATTATCTGTAAAGCGAGCTGGAGTCAGTACCTACCTTTTCTAATAATTATCCACAACATAAATTGTACAATACATGGTGACAGAGTCTGAGGAAAATATAACAAGACTTATGGTTTCTTTCTAAAAATAAACTGCTGTGACACATTCTTCTTTCAGTGCGGCATCTGTTTCCACACTGCTGACTTTATTTATACACCTGACAGAGGCTGACAGCTACCTGAGAGTTCTGCAGCAAAAACTTATTTTACAATTGTAAAACACAACTCACTCAACATGAAACTGTTAGATCACATGTAATGAATCTAAACCCTAAAGCAGAACTTTAAATGCCTTCAGCTGCTTTTTTTCTAATCATAATTGCAGAATTAAAAATGTTTGATTGCTACTTGCTTTGCATATGGTGACATTGCCCAAAATTAAATCACTAGTCCGTGCTCTCAGGGAAATTAAGAAATAAAACAGAATCATTTCATCCAACTTTTTATATTTTTAGAGTAACGCAGAGTAATTTGTGCACGCATCAGTTTAAGGTTTCTTCTGATGTAAAATGTGGACTCCGTCTGAACTCTCAGATGTGTCACCAACTTTGCCATTCTAACTTCCTTCACGGTGTTGTGTTTGTTATGCTCTGTCATACCCCACCCTCTCACGGCCACGACACCGTTGAGTGACGCCTGAGTCAAGGTTGTTGTGGCTCCACTGTAAAGCCCTTGCAACATTTTTATTTCTCTTAACTATTTTTAGAGCACGAAAAAGAAGCTCTCTCTCTCTCTGTGTGTGTGTTCTGAGAGGAAATGGAAGATCTCACATGTTGTTGCAACTGACACCTCTGAAATACAATACACAGTAGGAAAAATTCTAAAGATAACGAAGATCGCACTTTACTTTCATATGAACCATGATTGTTTTTGGGGTTATTTTTGATTTTTCCAAGTAGCAGACATTTCTAGTTGCATTAATAGTTTGTCAGGTTTGGCAGCCGACAACCATAATATTTTTGCACTTTCTAAAATTGTAAAATAGGCCTTAATTCCAGGATGAACCAACTGTATGCATCTAGTACTAAGGCATGCAAGGGTCAGAGCATTAGTGCTTTTTTTAATATTCCAGTGACCTTTGAATGATCACGTAGGAGGGGAAATATGAGCTTGAGAAAGGTTTCCAGAATTCAAACAACTAAAATAACTTCCATAACTAATAAGACTCAACCAAAAACATTTACTCTGTCTGGAGGCGTTCCTTCCCCCATCAATTATTCCCATTATGACAGAGCAGGTCATAAAACCACCATGGTTGGCATGGGAGCAGAGTTGGTGTTCAGTTTGAGCAGTGCGAGCCAAGCTGTAGACGCATAATGAAGCGTGGGCAAATATCGTTAAGGAAGTGTACCAAGACTAAAAAACATACTGGCACAACAAAAATCCTCCCATGCTCCACAAGAGGGAAATTTAATTGTGGTTTTGGACACATAGTGTTTGTTTTCCCTGGCTGAGATGAGCACGAAGACAAGGTGTTTACAAGATCATGTACAACCAGTGTCAGGTGAGTCAGGCTTGGTTAATAATAAACATAAAGTGAATTTTAGGGTATTTCCCGTGAGAATAGTACGCAGCACCCTCAAGACAAAAAGTACGATAAAGACAACAAATGAAATAAAATACAAATATGGAAATATATGATTACTACTGACCTTTGTGTATGCTTTTGTGATATTAGGCTCATTTGTCATAGCTTTCCAATACAAATGTCAAAAGTTGAAGGGGCAATCAGATAAATATCACTTCAAATTCTGAAAATAAATCAAAAACAACAAAATTAAACAGAGGGCACTTTACCCTGCATACATGTTGTTTTGCTACTTTCTTGGTTCTTGAACTTGCACCTTAGTTTCATTCAGTATACATGTTTGAAATATGCACCTGATTTACTGGCAATATCAGAATTTAGGCCAATTCATTTGTCATATTTACATACAGAAATTTATATAAGCCAGTCAGATACAGTAGACTACAACAGTATAGAATCATTTGTCGCCCCCATGTGGTAGAAAAAAAGATCTTTTTGAATATTGAATATTATCCTTTGGCTATTCATTGAAGACAGAAAATCAGAATATTAAACATTTTTTCCTATCTTTTCTTTATAGCAGTTATTAAAAACATTAATTTCATACTTATTAAGATATATTTGTGGGTTATATAAACTTTCAAACCATTTGGCATGTCAAATATTTCCCCCGAGATCTCATAGGAAGATCATAACAGCATAAGATTTTCCCGTGCACCATCAGTTTTCTGGTCTATGCCTGTGATGACTTCTGCATCAGTCTGTAAGACCAGGAAAACTAGATCTAAGGCCTTCCTCCATGCTTCCTGCTTCACGCTCAGATTATCATAGATTTTCAACGTTGGTGCGTCATCAGATTTCACAGCAGAGGAAAAGGCACTGTCCTCCTTTTCACCCTCCAAGAAAAGTTGTGAGAACTTTGCAGTGATGCCTAGATGTCCGTTATAATCCCGCAGTTGTTGGTTCACCACAGTCCTGGCTTTGATTTTTGAAAACTTTCCAGTGTTAACCATCACAGTGGATATGTAATCAGTTAAACCATCTGCCATGAGCTGTAACACTACACCCCTGTAAGGGTTAGCTGCTCCCTCTGCTTTGGAGTCATCAGTCCTATCTATGAAGTGCTTAACATGCTGCCCTGCTTGCCTCTGAAGGTGATGAATACAAAGCATTTCTGTCACTCCAGCACCAGGCAGGAGGGCTTTGTCTTTCAGCGCATGGTGTAAGCGATAAGCACAGGCCCAAAACTGATCCTCCAGGGCCTGCAGCTTGCCATGTACGCAGCTTGTGAGGATCACTGTGACCAACCCGCTGTTCCCACCAGTGGAAATATTCACAGCTGTTGAAGACTTCCTCCCAGTGCCGGCACTGAGGTCCCTCCATATCATGACCTTCATCCCTGTGCCAACACAGTGCTTACTCAACTGTGTGACGTAAGTCACTGGAACACCTCCTGTTGCATCAGCGAACGCCTTTAAAACGGAAGCCTTCACTTTTTCCACCACAAGCATGTGATGTCTACAACAACGCTGAATCACTTTCTCACTAGCAAGCCCGCTGACTAGTATCAGGTTCACTTCCAGGTTCAGCAGAAGAGCCACAACCTTCGCCATCCAAGCTTCTTCTCTGCTTGAATTTAACAAAGCCGACTGGTCAGTCACATGCTGTATACCCGCTGGTCTACAAAAGCCAAGATGGCGAAAGGTATCTGACAAATCCCCATTAATAAGAGCAACCCTCAAGCGCTGTTCTTTTAAGTAACGAGCAACTGAGGCCTGTTCAGTGGATAAGAGAACAATGCAGCCTGGTAAAACACATGCATGCTCCTCTGGTAAACCAGGTAGAATACAAGTCACCACTTTACTTATATCAAAGGGGGAACAGCTGATATCTTGTTGACTATTTTTTGATTGCATCTGGTAGGCTTCCACTACTAAATTCATTGCACTGACACAACCATGGCTCAATCCCTCAGCAATGTGAGCAACATTAGGAAGCTTAGGCTGATGAGGTTGCGGTACTGTGGAAACATTTTTAGACTTTTCCTCATAAAAATATCTGCTGAGCTTTATTTTTCTTTGTCCACTGGTGTTTAGAGTCTTATGACCAACACTTGTTGTCCATTGCAGTGGGCACGATGCCTGTGAAGCCTCCAGGATGGGTTTCTCTGATAGCTGAGATGTTGCAATGCAGCTCTCTGACTGTGCAACACCAAGATCCTCAGTTGAGACGGTACATTTCCTGCAAACATCTTTGCATATATCAATCCCTTCAGACATAGCTGAGATGATGTGTGAAACTGAAATTCCTCTCTGAAGGCACTCCAGAGCAGCACGGCTCCACGCTCCTGCAAGAAACAGCAGGCATCCTGAGCCTGAATTATAGACCTTCTGGTGGGCTTGAATAGTCTCATAGACCAGCTGGCCCACTGCGCAGGTCAGCTCCAGGTTCTCAAAGATGCGAAAACATGAACACACAAGAGCTGACTCCCCACTTGTGTCATCTTGGATAAACTTGTACTTTTTATTGGGGCCCAAAGAAGAATGTGTGATTCCTGCCAACGCTGAGAGCTTCTGCAGTCCAATATGTTGTTGATGGTTTATAACTGTACTTCCCAGCATTACGTCAGATGCCTGAATTATAAAAGGACGAGAAAAGTTTTAATTTGTTCACCTTTTATCAGGTAAAAACCCCACAGATATTCTCTTTTTAGTTAGTAAAACCGTTCACATGTGGTAATTGTTAGTCACAATAACAGGCTGCAGTCACAGTAACTAAAAATATTTTCATTATCCATTGATTTGATTTTTTTAAGTAAATGACTACTCTTCTGGTCCATGAAATGTCAAGAAATAGTGGGAAAAAAGTCCTCTGTGCCCTAAATGACATCATCAAATGTCTTGTTTCGTCTGACCAACGGTTCAAAACCCAAAGTTTCTTTCAGTTCACTGTGATATATGACAAGAAGAAACAGCAGAAGAAAGAGCATTTTTTCATTATATTTGCTTATAACCGTAATTAAAGTTACATACTTAAAGGCAGTCCCACCCTGAACATTTTAAAGCTGCTAACACATTAAGGCATTAATAGTACAGTTTAATATACATTTAAAACACTCTGACAGCCCACTCTGCGTGATGAACACTTTTACTTTTGGCACCTTAAGTACACTTAGCTGCTAATACTTATGTACTTTATTTAAAGTATTTTTTTTAATACAGGACTTCTACACTGTGGTAGCCAATTGATACTTTCTTCAAATGTGAATTAACTGTTGCTTTTTAATTCATTAAAAGATTACTCTGTAACTGTGGCATATGCAACGATTTGGCCACCCAGAACTTAATTACCCCACAGCATCAAAAGAAGCAGGAGATATTAAGAGATACAGCTCAACAGCATTTAGCGAGTAAAGCTAACAAGCTAATACCCTCAGAAAATACATTGACTTTACTTCTAATTTCAGCCAGTGTTTAACAAGACTAAAGTAAAGTAAAACGAAGGAGTGTTTCCAAAAAATGTTCCTGTAATACAAGCGTTGTATATCCATACAGAATATGATGTTACCTTCATTTATTAATGTACAATAGTTGTATCTGTTCCCTCTGCCCAGCTGCCCCAGATCCAACGATTGAGCACTGCGCATGCGTTGTGTTTCCCGGTTGCTGGGAGACAAAGAAACGAACCCAACCATTGGAGGACACCCTCAAAACCCGCCCATTCCCCTTTACGATTGGCTAATTTTAACGCGTCACGGTGCTTTCGTGGTTTCTATTGGCCCCCTCCCATGTCCTTTCACAGAAAAAATACAGCCGTTGCTACCTGTTTTGTTGACGTCCGACCATCAGACACAACACTGAAGCTTTCCTGGTACAAGCATTCATTTAAATGGTAAACCTTCATATAAATGTCTAGTTTGAATCTGCAGAATTATCTGCAGAATTGTGGGATTTGCCGTTATCAGCCGTTGAAAACGCGTTTCTGTTTGGTTTAGTGGAGCAGCATGGAAGCTAAGGTTAGCTAGCATGATTCTAACAGTTAACTAACACTATCACCTGTGGGCCTCTCTGATGCACCTGTTTGGCTTTTTTAGGCTTCAAACTACCGAAAACCAATTCCCTCAGCCAGCCAGAGGAAAAAGACAGGTCCGAAAATCGAACTGACTGAGGAGCAAAAGCAAGAAATTAAGGAGGCTTTTGATCTGTTTGACACAGATGGCACTGGAACAATAGACGTGAAGGAGCTAAAGGTCAGTTGCCGTTCATATTCATGTACCGTGCATCAGATGTTGAAAAGTGTATACATGCACAGGTAAACAGATAACGTGTGGAAACAGTGTCACAGCTGCATCGGATCTGTTGTGCACTTTTGCCACAGGTTGCCATGAGAGCTCTTGGGTTTGAGCCAAAGAAAGAAGAAATCAAGAAGATGATTGCAGACATTGATAGGGAAGGCTCTGGAACAATTGACTTCAATGACTTTCTCAGTATGATGACACTGAAAATGGTGAGTGTAGAACAAGAGAACCTGGAAACTTCTCATAAGTTGAAAAAACAGACAAACGTAAACAATTTGTTGATTTGTGTGTGTGTGTGTGTGTGTGTGTGTGTGTGTGTGTGTTTCAAGTATCAGTAGCAGAAAAATGCATTGGATTTTAGGTGCAAAATAACTGACATGTTTTTACTTTGGTGTGAAACACCTTGAAAATAAGCAGCTATTCCTAATAAACACAGTTACCATTTCAGCTCTTCACTATAGTTTTTTTTAATAAGGAGGAGCAGTTTGTCTTTGTAAGTTTCAATAGGTTACAATAGGTTGTCTTTTTTGTTAACAGAGTGAAAAGGACTCCAAAGAGGAAATAATGAAGGCTTTCCGGCTGTTTGACGACGACTGCACAGGAAAAATCTCATTTAAAAATCTCAAGAGAGTTGCCAAGGAGCTGGGTGAAAACCTCACAGATGAGGAGTTACAGGTATTGTGGCTCTTAAAGACAAGTAATGTCTTCCATCTAATATATATCTTTTTTTTTTTTTTTTTTGGTGGTGATGGTCCACCCACAGACTTTTTCCTCCACCTAAAGAGACTTTTGTATTTATGATTTCTTACTTTGGATTTATTGGCACGTTCAGGTGCAGTCATCAGCTTGTAAATCTCATGATGCAGACTCTTTACATTCTGTTCATTTAACTGTTAATTCAATTCAGAACACTTTATTCTTCCCCAAGGGGAAATTTGCAGAGGCACGGAGCACAGTCACAAACAACACGATACAGGATAATGTAATAATATAATGGTGCAGCTACGCACATTACACATGATACTACTACTACTACTACTACTACTACTACTAATAATAATAATAATAATAATAATAATGATGATAATAATGATGATGTGATGATCATTATACTGTATACACAGTATATACACCTAATTATAGGAGAATGACATACATTATGATAATAATGATATGAGAATGACATTAGCGCCATATAAAGTATAGGGCAGCATACACAGTATACATAAAGATAAATAGTTCAGTTATATATAGTTGCATAGTAATTCTGTAATTAGTAGCTGGTAAAAGTGAGTAGCTATCAGTGTTGCCATTATATATAAGTTTTATATATTGGATGCTCAGGTGTGCAGTAGGTACATCTGAGTAATGCACCTAGTAAATACCCTTTTAAATGGAAACTGAATGTATGTTAGATGGTTTCCAGAATTTATTTTAGTGGGAAAAGCTGATCACCAGGCAAAGTGGCTGCTGCAGCCAATGTGTATCACTTTGTGACACTGTGCTGCAACCATTCCTAAATAGTTTTAACTGTAATAAACAAATAAGACAGATACACCTGTTTCCCTTTACTCACCTCTAGTTCCCTTAAAGTCATGTTAATACATTTGACATTAAAATAGTAATTGCATTGTGAGTTATTTCTGAGAAGACCAAGACAGCCTGTATGACACATGTTGTCAGCTCAAGTGAGAGTGAGAGTTTTTCTGGTCTGTCACATGTAACATTTCAGTGCTGGATTTACGTATAACTATTTTCTATTTGAGCATACTGCATCATACAGTGTTTCTAATCCTTTTAGGAAATGATTGACGAAGCAGACCGCGATGGAGACGGTGAGGTCAATGAGCAGGAGTTCTTGAGGATAATGAAGAAGACCAATCTTTACTGAAGCTGAGTGTTACAGTCTTGTTCCTGGGACCTTTTAAAAGACTGACATTTGATTTTCATCAGAACAGTTTTTACAGTAGCTTTTTGAGACTTGGTTTGTAAATAAATATTTTCACATTGTATCTTTGCACAAAACTTTCTACAATGCAAGTCAAATAAATATATTTCATCATAGTTGATTTGTCTGTTCTTACTTTAAAATTAACTTAACGGTCTCTAATTGTCACTATTGAATTCAAATGGCATGTAAACACTTAGTGTCACATTATAAAGGCTTTAATGTTTCCATTGGTCTGACGTGCATATAAGAAACGTTCCCCTTAGATTCACAGATTTTTTTTTTTACTTTGTTTTCAAACCTCAGGCAGCTGATTTGTAGAAATAGAAAGTCTACTATGGTTTTGACTTTGCTGCAGTGCATCCTGCAAAGCACAACATGCCAATAATGGACAGATGTTGGGGAACAGACAGTGAAAGTCATATGACTAAGTCTGCATCGACTAACCAGAATTAAGCTACAGTAGATAGAAATGACAAGCTTGTGATGAGTAACTCAATAAAAGTCACTCTCACTTCATGCTTTGAGTTACTGAACCAAGTCATCGTCTGGTGAAGATACTGTACAACGCCGTGTTACCTACATGTTATGATCATCTTATAGGAAAGATGCTCCTGCTGATTAATTGTAATGTACAGCGGAAGTCTAGTTTTGGCCAAAACATCATACCTTGTTAAAATAAACAGGATATTGTAGTGACGTGTTTTTCCGAGCCGTCAGACGGCTGTCTATTATTTTGAGGATGCTTGCCACTGATTCTGAAAGTTCTGATAATCTGTTCTAGACAGTGAAGGAACATCGGGTGGAAAATATGAAAAGTTTTGTCCCAAGATGAGAGATCCATTTTTTTAAAAATATTCCACACTGAAGTGGTTGAAGGTATACTAAGAGAAATATGAGCACCGTAAAAGTATTGTAGATTTCCAAAATCACAACCTTCACTTGACTAAGTCTTCACGATGTCAGTGGCACTTAATCATAAGATAGGATTTTCTTTTTGAACACAGCTATATATATATATATACATATATACATATATATATACACACACACACACACATATATATATATATACACACACACACACACACACACACACACATATATATATATATATAAACTAATTCATATTTTCTTGAACTTAAGTTGAAATTATAGGCATGGTTGCATGCCCTCTGCTTCATTTAAGCCAGGAATTCCTGTGCATTTCCGTCATTTTGTTGAGTTGTTGCGCTGAAACTTGGAAACGATATAGATGAGCCAAATCAAAAGGCCAGTATTTCAAAGGCTTATTTCATGTCACCCCCATATGACTCAAATCCATCCACCTTTCGCAGAGTTCAAAGTACACCACACACCAGGTGAGAGCTGAAACGCAGTACTGAAGTTTGCTTTGAGTGGACACAGAAATTGGCACCTTAGTGAATTATGTCCTGATAGTTTAGAAGAATGTCTTCATTTGAAAGCTGTGGCTGTCAGCTCCTCAGGACTTGAGAGAAGTAGTGTTATTTTAAAGTACTATCCAAAAACATGTTTTCAATCTGTTTCAGCTGCTGTGAAGCATGAATGCCACCACAGTGGAGACCACTCTTTCGAAACTCAAGTATCCAGTTTAAAATTTCAGGATGTTGCTGAAAATACTAAAATAACTTTAAAAAAGGCCATTAATGAGACTCATCACTACATAAAAAGGAGAGGGTGCTTTACTTGCATGGCGCAGTCATGCTGTTAGAGTAGGTGTTGTTCAAACTGTGGATGTTTGATTTTAGAACAAAAGTTTCCAATTGGAGTTTTGATGTTTTTGTACAGTGGCAGTTTCATGGCCTTTAATATCTTCACAGCCCCTCAGCTGAGTGTTATTCCCCTACTGTTGTGGTTACATAGCGCTCATATCACACTGTCTGTTCAGTACTCCCACTGCTCCGCTACTCTTTTTCTTTACCCATAAAATGATCAATTTCCAAAACAACTTAAGTCCTGTAAGTCTGGCCGTTGCTGGTAAAAAGATGATTATAGTATTAACTCTTAAATGTCAAGAATGTGTCACCGCTATGTAAGCAACCTATATTCACAAGCCCCCTTTGAGTAAGAAAAGTTGAAGACATACTAATAACCGTCACTGTGCCTACAAGAAGCAAGAGTGAGAGTGACTGCATCAGTGGTATGTCTGCTTTTCAACTTCAATAATATTTGTGAAATAACTTTTATAAATATAACCTCTTGTCTATTACATCCAGGGATAGCTGTTTGTATGTTAGAAACACAGTAACAATGTCCTATTTTTTAGTCTCTTACAGCCAGTGTCTGATACTGTGCTGACTTTTAATTCTCTCTTTTATTAGTTGCTTTCCCTGTCATTATTAATGACTGATGGAAATTGTGGGGTGGGAGAGTTGTGAAGGAGTAGTGTGTTAGCATGTCAGATGCTGACAGAGCACGCTGTTACTTCATTTCTTTTTTAATTCTAGTCCTTGTGTTCTTTATTCTTTCTGAGTTACTGATGTACACCTGTATACCTGCCATTTGTGTGTCTAACACGTCAACACTCACAGTGTTTGCAGAGATCTATTTCCACCCCTAAAAGATTTGACTAGTCAAGGTGTACCTGACTCTGGGGGGAAAAAAAAAAGGTTGGTTGAGAAGGAGTGTGTATGAGCGGTATCGTCTTACATCACCTTCGTATGTGAAGTAAAGAACATCCTCTCAGGTTTTGGTACTACAAGCTGAATTAGATATAACATGTAAGGAAAGTGGGGAAAAATACACACAATTCAGTTACGCTTCTATATTGGGTATTTGTCCATGTTGCCTTGCTTAATACTACATATTTACAGAACTAACGTGCATAGTGTCAGGAGGAGGGAGAACTAGGAGCTCTGTGAGACAACTGTTCAGCTGTCTCTACAGTGTAGTACAGTAAACCCAGGAGCTTCTCCGTAGCTAATGAAAAGAATACTGATTCTGTTAACTTTAACGATGCATTTGGATGTGAAAGCTCACATTCTTGAAGTCTTCCAAAAATAAGCTTGAGTGCCTCTGTGTTTTTTCATCTCCGTTACACAGCCTCATGTTTTCTGGTTTAGCTTTAATAATAGCTTTCAATTATTTGTGTTTCTACCATTTACTTCAGTTGGTTTGGTTGGGTGAGAATAATATGTACAATTTAAAACACTGAGTCCTCTTTTCATGAAGATTACTGGACAGTGTGGTTCAGCAGAACTGAAATCAGTCAGCAACTACAGCTGTAGCTGACAATTATTTCAGTGTACATTAATCTACAAGATATTTATGAATGACAGAATTTAAAATTACAAATGGCTTTTACGGCAGGCCACAGTTTTATTTTTAAATACAATAATTTCTTACCTAGTCCGACAAAGACTAATTTAAGATTTAATGAGACTTAGAAAGTAATGCAAAAATGCTACATTTATAATTTCAGCACCATTTTTAACAAGAGTCGGATTTCAGGTGGTTCTCTTTCCCACGGCTGAAACCTTGTCATACACAAAACGTCTAGAAAATTAGCTGATCTGACGAGTTCAAGCAACAAGACACAGTAAACCATTGCACTCTTGTTTAGATAAAGAAAAGAAACTGTGGGTGTGATCACACATTCAGAGGAGAAACTAAATGCGGGCCTCATTTTTCTGACAGGTTTCATCGATGGTTGATAAGTCCATCAATTCAGCACTTTCCCGTGCCATCTGGTCACAGTTAACAGATTGATGTTGTATAACTCGGAAAAATAAAGTCAGAAACACACTGCAGGGGGAAAAAAAAAAGACTTGACACCTTGTACAAAATAACGTCCAAACAGCATTTGGAAACTGGCTGACAGTACACTACACTGAACTCTAGTTTGCTGTCACATTGTTTATTTAAGTTTGCTTTTAATTGAAAATGCACTCAATGATAATATCAAGAAGAGCTAAATTCTACATTTTTACTCTGGCTAAATCAGTAAGGTTTTTGAATTAAGTAAAGATGACTGTGAAAAATTAATCAATCATTATAAACTGAGCTGTGTCATCCCTGTTGCGGTACCGGCAAAGAGGACCAAAACAGGCGATCCCCCACCCACACACACTCTGTAGTCTTCCTGTACACTTACGGTAATATCGTGCACGCTCGCTTTTCTCAATCACTGACAATTACCTCTGCTTGTCCTTGTTGTCTTTATAAATGGTTGTAAAATAACAAAGGATTTCACATTTACGTACACTGAGTCCATTTCTATTTAAAACAAATAAACATAATTCTGCAATATTCCAATATGTCTATGTGTTGCATGCAAACTTTCAACCCTGCGCCCACTCGCCTCGCACCCCGGAAATGCAAACTGTTCACTAAGGGAAGACCGCAGTGTAGGAAATCACACTACTGCAAGTGGGAGTAGGAAGCGAACTACATCATTAAGATGGAGTAAATAAACTTGCATGGTAGTGTTGTAGTTTTAAATACAAATGTTTAGGTTACTACAGTACATGATGGTGATTTTTTACCTCATGTATGCAACTTCCACAGAAGTCTCAACAAAAAAACTAAAATACTGATATTTCTTTTAAGTCACACGCACACACATCATAATTGGTATAATTAACGTGGCTTTTTTTTTGACATACATCTTATTTAAGTTTAAACAGTGTAAAGGCAAAGTAAACATGCAATGAAAAAACAAAACAACAATGATATCATCACAGTATGACCAAGTGACAACATCAAGTCAAAACAAAACAAATTGTAATATGGATGAGCAACAACTGTGGCTGAGACGTGGCTGATAGCGGAGGTTACGTAATAGTGAAAAGTACAGTAGTGTGGAAAACCAAATATCACTCATATTACATTAAATATAAACCTAAAAAATTTGAGATGTTGCTCTGATAGAGGTCTGGTCCTGCTGAGGTGTTCTGAATGTATGATCAATGTAAGAAAATTAAGTGTTACAGTAATAGATAACTGCTGTTCTTTTGTTAAAATGCTAACAGCCAGGTCTATGTCTATGTCTATCAATTAAATGTTATTTCACGCCATGTTTTTTTCTTTCAGTCTTCATTTAAAGGCAACAGTTTTATTTTTGGAATGAATTTAACCAAATGTCTTTTATAAGTTCATTTTATCTGTTCTAGTAAAAAAAACACACACACACACATATACAGGAAAAAACAAAGTTTATTTTGAAAAAATAAGTCAAAACTCATTAAACGTGTATTTACACAAAATCAGCCAAGTGAATTCACTCAGTTGTCAGTTGATTAGGAACACCTAGCCAAATATAATACATCAATCCTGCAATAAATCCTAACTTCATGAAGGTCATTCATACATTGTGTTATGCTGACGTGTTTCTATTATTTTGTCCTCCCCATTCAGATCAGTGAGGGTAGGACTGCACAAGTTTTACCAGGTTTTGCCTAATAAACTGACAACTGAGTGTAGAATGTATAGTGTACATAAGGTTTTCTCTTCACTCAAAGTTGACAGTTGCAACACAGAAATGATCCACATCAAACTCTAGATGTGATATGATTTAGGCGACAGGAACATTTCAGATCCTATGACAACTCCAAACAAGTCCAGTCTGAAGTTTATTTCTGCTGTGACCTCTGCAACTCTCAACTTCACTTTATTTGTATTTATTTATACTTACCAGACAGGAAGAGAATAGTGTGTGCTCAGATTAGTGTGTGGAAAGGCCTTCAGGTTAAACTATATAAACAAATTCCATTTTTAAATATCAGCGTGACTGTTTTCATGTTTTAGAAAGTAGACTTGTTTGCTGCGTTGCACTTTTTTGGATAAAACAATCTCACTCTTCCACTCGTTGACCTCCGTCTCTCAGTTTTCTCCCGTGTGCAGCCTAGCTTCATGTCACACTTTGCACTGCGTTTAACACTCTGGCTGACCACAAAGAGCAACTTCGCTGTATGACATGTCTTCAACCCTGACCGAGAGCTTTAGTCATCAGCGAAAATATTGCTCAGTACAGCAATGTTTCATAAAATTTGATGGAAAAAGCTTGTGCTCACAAATGCAGATGAGCAGATGAGACGTATGTGACGATTACATTTCTCCACCAGAGGACTTCTTTTTTTACATGCAAGTACAACAACCAGTGAAGGACAGGGTTAAGATAAGATTTTTGTCATGTTTGCAAATTGGTTCCACTTTCTACTAAGCCACTGTTTCCTAAGGTTTTTTTAAGTTACAATTAAAAAAAAAAAAAAAAAAAATACAAACTTCTGCTTCATTAATGAATGATAAGCCACTGGTGAGAAAATCGATTTTTCAACTGTGAGAAATCTCTTTGGCTGTTGCTTTGAAACTTTTTTTTTCCTTTTATCCCTCCAAATTGTAAATGTTAATTAGCCATTAATAGGTGTATTTTGCTAAAGTTGTTCTGAGGGATCTTTGAAAAATAAAAACTGTAATCACACACACATACACACACTTTGTTGCATGACAGACCCACAGCTATGACAGCTGTAAAGTGTTCTCTCAAGTCCTTCGTTTAAAGTTTGTTGTAGTGGTGGTGGTTTATTAGTACTCCAGAATACAGTGAACTTTCTGACACACAGTGTCTGTGGTAATAAAACTGACCCAGAATGAGGGGCAGGGAAACAGCTCTACAGTGGGCAAAGGGGCAGTGGTCAGACCATAAGTGAATACAATTGTGACGGGAAAGGAGAAGGAAGAACAGACAGGGTTTTTGCATTCACAGACCTTAAAGTGGCAATGATGCAACTGAGATAAAAAAAAAGGAAGGGACAGCTGTCAATAATGAAACCAGGAGTTGTTCCCACAACCAAAATTGACAAGTCTTCATTACCCAAAAGGTGTATTTTCCTTCTCAAAATAAAAAGGCTAAATAAATGTTTACACATATTCATCACCTTAGATCTCCATCCCTTTAACATCCACTGCACTATTTCAATGCCAAGTTGCTGTTTTTCTATATGTATCTTCTCTAACTTTCTGTGGTAGAAAAGGCTATGTTTCTCACTTTGCGTGATCTTTCCTTTTGAGACACTTTGCTCATTATGACAAAGCTGCTTAGTAAGACTTTAATGAAGGCACACACACACACATTCACACACACACGCCCCCACATCACAGGTGGGTTAGGAGGGGTTCCTTGATGGCAGCCAGAGGAGGAAAATTCTTCTGAATTTTTAAATCCACCTGAGGATGCATTTTCCCTTCTGTATGTGCATCACAGAAGGGACTCCTGATAAGACAGGAGTCAGAGGGTGATGCACCTCTCAGACCAGTCGAAGCCCCCACCCACCTTTTCCCTTACGCTGACAAAGAGAGAGAACAGACAAGAGGGGTTTTCTCTTTCAGTCTCACTCTCACTTCCTCCTCGCTGGTTGCAGAAGACAGATGTAAAGATTGTGTGCGGAGGGAACATGTGCGCGCACACACTGCCGGGGCAAACACACTAAGCGAGTTGGACACACTGACTAACACATGATGCCTCCTGAATTTCCAAAATGTGTAATACTAATGCATACTGAAATAGATGACCATCCCTGAAGAAAATATTCACTGACATTTACCTACAAATTTCCATGTTGCAATTCTCTAAGAAATACATAGTGATTAAACCTCAGTCTGCGAAAGCCTCCCTATGTACTGCTCTTCTGAAATGTCTGGGTATACAGTTGGGTCCATGGAAAAGTAAGAGTCTTAGAAAGTCGCACACATCTGCAGCTGGAATGCAACTCAGTGATTGTAGGGTGGGCCAATGACGGTCTAGTTAAATTACTGCAACACAATACTGGAGAAACAAACAAGATATGGTTGTATTTGCTGGTCACAAGAAGTAATGGACATCGAAATCATTTTGTTATATTTTACCCTAAATGGGAGATGATGGTTTGACTTGTGGTCTGCAATGTGTGTCAAACACAAAAAACTGCAGTACAGTTGGAGAGAACCAAAGGCACACAATCACATCCAGTTAAGCAAAACAGTAAAGATTTCTAAAGAATTACAGTTGTGACTGTCGTTCTCTCTCTGAATGGGAGAGTGATGTTTAAGCCCAGTAACACATGTGTGTTGTTGATTCTTAGGAAGCATGGGGTGATTTAGAGACATGTATGTAAATGTATAGGGCATAAGAATATGAACTATAAATGGCTGCTGTTCTTTCTCACTGTGGTTGACTAATATACACTGATCACAGTCCGCCACATCATTTTCTAGAGTCAAATGACATCCATTGTGCACACTGGACACATCAAATAGAGAAGCTGAAATTTCTTTACTGAAATACTAACTGTAAAAAAAAGGCTAGGGTTAGGTTCTTTGGTAAATTGTAGTACTGTGACACTAAAAGACAAAATGTATCTCTTTTGTATTTTGGAATCCTATTTATATTTTAGTTGCTGCAGCTATTTCTTTTTTTTTCATGAATGCACAATGTAAATGTCAATCTTCATGATGCCATGTATTTATTAATGAACCTATTGACTAACCCAAAGAAATGCCCTTCATGACTCATGTGACCCCCGCTGCCTCCTGGGCATTTCCCAAACAGTCTTGCATGAAACTTGACGACACACTTTTCCTTGTCCTTGCAAATGGACAGAAGGAAAGACCTTTTCTGATTAATGATTATTAATTAGATGAAAGGAGGGACGCAGCAGCCTAGAGTTCCATTCAGAAGCTATTAGCTGATATGGCTAAAATGTCTTCATGGTGGTAGAGTGGTGGACTTCCTCCCACACAGAGAAAACATACCATCTTCTCACTTCTCTTTTTGGCTCTACAAATAATACTTAAAAAGGGTTTCCTGTTGTTGCAACAGGCTCTTTGTCTATAGTGTAGGTGGCCGTAATGCGGTGAACACATTCAGGTTGTCAATACCACACCTACGAAGACTACCTATGACACGGTATAGCTGTGGCTCCATGATTCAAAGTGAAAATGGGAAGTGCCGTCTTCCTGTAGTTTCCTGTCGGCAGCACTCAACAACTTTACGTTCACACACTTGTATCTATAGGCCCCACGCACGCGCGGCTTGACGCCACTCTCGAATCACGTAGTGGTGACTGCCAGTGGAAAAGAAAATTTCATTACTCACACACACCAGTTTCTGCAGCTTTCCAACTGTACACAAGTGGTTTTCCTGTGTCCTCAGGGATAAATATAAAAAGGTAAGCGACACAGCAGTCTACATTTCCAGTAAATCTTTCGAATAGCGACTTTTGGTGATCTGGTGCCTGCTGCTGAACACTGAGAATATGAAGCTGGTTGTTCTTTGCCTTTTTGCAGTCTACTGCTTTTCTGTGGCCAACACAACACCATTGACGAGGAGAAAATTAGAAGAGGTTCTGAGGCAGTTGAGCGAAGTGAAAGAAAGCCTGCAGGTAGGTTTATCTACATTTACTTTTTCACAACCATGCTTATGTGTGGTCGCAGTTATCAGCACTAAATACAATGTTCTTGGTTTGTGTCATGCAGCACAGCGACAAGATGCTGAGTGCTCCACCAGAGAACATCGAGGTAAGCAAAACTAACTTGCATTTCGAAATAGTGTTGACAGTACGGTCACTGCCACACTTAATATTTGTGGTTGCTTACTCATTGTTGTTGTTCTCCCACTTACTGTAGTTACTAATTGTCATGTGTCGGCTACTGTAGGAGTACATCAAATGATGTGTGAAATCACAAAATGTGTTGGGTAATCAGGTGGTAAAAGTTGAAGATTTCTAGCTTACCCTGCATGTTTAAAAACAGATCTTTTTAAATATATTAAGATTTTTTTTTAATTTCATCTTCTGCCAGGTAATCTTCATAAAATACATGGCTGCTGTACAGTCAACTGAATACTACACAGTAGAGGCATCCATTAGAGCTCTATAAGCAGTGCAAAGCTAACAAAGCTAAACCTAACATATTCTGTCATACTGACATGGTTTATAGAGTAAACTGAAATGTTAGTATCTTTCTTTTTTTAAAGTAATTTTTGCATTTGACAGAGTAAACATGAAACCTGAATGATCTGATGAAAATGAACTAAATACTATGTAGGAACTAGCCAGCATGCTGTTTGTTCTTTGTAAAAGAAGGACTGTTTGCAATTTTAACCCCAGAAAAACCTGCACTCCATCAGATTAATTTATTTAAAAAAATACAATCACCACTCTTATTTTCATCACAACAATACTATTTAGCTTTAGTGCTTATCAGACTTGGAATATTCCTACAAGTAGACCTTGTAGAGAGCAAACCCTACAGTTTGCAATGCTTGTGTCTAAAGCGTACAAAACAATTCTACATAGCTATGTGATTATCTGCACTGACTTCAAATGAATATCTTTTAGGATCAACTTGCATTACTTGTAAATTCAGATTAGTCTTCTTTCTTGTCAGGCTTATAGTGCTGAGTGAGTCAACTCAAGAGTTTTCACAGTGTATTTTCTCATAACTTCCGTTACACTCTCAGGTGAAATGTGATGACTAATCGAGCAGAGAGCAGACAAAACCATGACACTTCCTCAGAGCACCCCACAAACTCACAAACGTTTTCTTGCATGCTAGAGAACATCTGAGTCAATCCTTTGTTAAATAACTAGAAAATTACAGCTTATCTTAAACCACAACTGATAGGGTTTCCTACTATTCTGTAGAACAAAGCTTAATATTCAGAATGAAAATCATGACACTACAGAGAAATAAGTGCAAGAGCAAAAACACCATCATAGGGAATTTGAAAACCTGTAGAAGAAAGTAAGAGTTGTTCTAGTTGTTCCTCCTGTTTAGTTTTCATTCAAAAGTAATACTCTGAGCTGATTGTTCAAGCAGACATACTGTAATCCAAAACTATGATTTCACCCTGGCTAGCTGGGGGCGGGGGGGGTCACACACTGCAGTGCGAGTATCTAAACAGAAACAAACAGTTTCACTTGGAAAAAACGTGTCGTATAATCAACATTGTCATTAAGATTTCTGGAGGGAAACAATTCAAAAACATCCAAACAGAAACCTACCTTTAAAACTTTAAAATAGTGGAAACTTCAGTTAAGTTTCAGGTCAGGTAAAAGTGTTATGCATGTATCGGATTGGAAAGTCAACTGTGATGATGAACTCATGACATAAAACCAGAAACAACAGCTTTCCTGGAAATCTTTTGATCGTGATCGTGAATGATTTTTTCCCTCTAATTGATCATATGCAGAATTGTACAATTTAAAATAAAAATCTCAAAACAAAAAAAGGTTTTAGTGGGCTAGATATATGGTTGACAAAATACAATTTTGGAATGATCCGTTTTCATTAAAAAGATTGTGCTCTATATTCTAGTTAAGGTTTGAGTGGGATAATTCATTCTAAATATTAAGGTTTTTTCTCTTTTCATGTAACTACCACTTACAAGGAATTCATTTGTGTTGCTGTGGTATTGATGTTTTATTCACAAACATTGTTTTCTTCTCTCTTTTTCATTTTATAACAGGACTGCTGCTGTCTGTCAGCCTTGAGTTGCTTCCGGGCTAACCTGAATCTGCATTTCAACATTACAGAAAAAAAACAAAAAAAACTTTACAAGAGCCTCAACAGTTCCATAACTGTAAGTAAATTGCTGGAATGGTTTATTAAATGCATGTAAAAGTTTTTATCTCAAGTTGGTAATGCAGTACATCTATAAAAACAACACTTTTCTTTGATCCATTTCAGGAGAGAGGTCTGAACTTCTGCAATCCAGGAAGTGATACGGTAAGAGAAAATGTTTTTCCTAATTTATTATGACTGATATTTCAACACATTGACATGAGTTGTACTCATAGGAGATGTTCATTAGTTAATTTCTCCACTGTTTCCCTTTCCCTTTCCCTAGGCCACATGCCAAGACTGCGACTTACATCCTAAAGTAAATGTCCAGGAATTTTTCCAAAGCCTGGAGTCTCTAATTCAAAGGGTAAGGGTTTTCTTTTATTATTATTATTATCCTTAATATCATTTGAACATTTGTTTTTCATTGTAGCATTAGGCAAGGGTGGTTAAATATCTGTAGTGCTACATATCATTAATGTGATGATGTGAGTCTACTGAACAAGTAAAAATCATTTTTTTCTCTCTTTAGGCCATAACCAAACTGACCATGAAGTGAGAGGAGAGAACGATCCTGTTGTTACCAATGTAAAGAAGACACTACGCTGAAATGATGCTAAACTTGGCGAAGTCTATATGTTCTAGCCTTTTAAATATTTAACTTATTTAATATTTATTTAGATAGTGGTGGTGAACCCACTCAAGCTACAAAGAATGTATTTTTAGGAAAGCTGCTTTGCCGCCACCCAGTGGGCTGGACTTGGCAGTTTTTCTTTCTTTTCTCTTTTTCACTGAAAGTGAAAGTTAATTTATTTGTTGTAGTTCTCAAAGAATATAAAGTATATAATGACATTTATACTATGTATGATATGCCTTCATACAGCAGTTCTTTTACTGAAATAACTGTACCATTTGAAACAATTAAACAGATAACAAAACAAAGGTTTTGGTTTGCTTGGTTTATTTTTAGGACAGCATTTCTAAAAGTTGGCACTGGCTTGTCATAAAATTCATAATTTTATCTTCAGAACTACAATGTGTAACATGCAGCATACATATACTCTACCTCCTGAACCACTGCTGTCCTACAACTAGCTTTAATTTCAGCTGCAACTTGTGTGAGTAAATTTACTTGAAAACATGATTTACACCATTAACAATTCAAACTAAAATTAGAAGATTAACACTGTGGAGTTGTATTTATGGACAACTTTGGTACTGTTTAACCTTACTCTTTCATGTTCCTAGGAGTAAATAATTGATAGGGACAAAAAGTGCTTGTTTTTGCCAGTGGCAGGCTGAGATTGATTGCTCACATTATGGATAGGATGCCTACAGAGATTGAAGATTGAAGTGTCCTGGTGAAATGAATAAGAAAAAAAGGCAGAATATATACACACACTGTCCTAATAATGCAAGGCATGGTTAAAAACCAAAACAAACCAAAATGTGGACTACCATTTAACCTTCTGTTTTAGATTTGCTTTGTTTCTCAATTTTCCATCACAGTATGTTTAATACATAATTTTCACTGATTTCTTCAATGACCTTGGTTCCCTTTCAGGCATTTTAAAGCAGTGTAAAATGAAGAACAATGGCAAGGCAGCAGCACCAAAGTGAAATATGAATTATTGCAATATGGCACAAATGAATTCAATAACAATGGTTATTTACAGCTCTGTCAAAAACTTGTGTGCATTACAATTTGTTTGTACACAAAATCCTGAACTGCCCTTACTCACCACCAGAGGGCACTGTTTTGGAGGCAAGTTCTAGGCAGTGTTATTGTACCACACATGAGAGCAAGGTTGGAAATGGAAAAATGTGCCACTTCAGCTCTGGCTGACTTATTAAAAATGTGTTCTGTGTTGTGTTGATATTGTCGTGCTGTACAATATTTTCACAGAGTCCTACTGCTTATTTGATTTTTTTTTTCTTGTGTCACCTGAGGGCAATGTAAAGTTAAGTTCATGTCAGAATATTTCCTCACCATGGTGTTAAATCACTCAAACACCTGGTGGATTTACGTTGGGTGCAGATATGGTTACGTTCTGTGGTGAGAAAACCACCACAAAAAACGCTTCAACAAAACAGCATGCAACAACAAGGTAATCCAAATACCACTGACAACTCTCACAATGACAGGTGCAAGCATGTTTTTAAGCAGGTGTCTTCCTCGCCGAAAACACTCACTACTGCGGACTTCCCAGGTGACAAAGGGGATTTCAGCAAAAAAAAAAAAAAACTCATCAAATTTTAGCAAGATGTCCTCCACACATGTGAAGAAAGATTCCTGCATTATTAAAGCATGTGTTTACTTAACTTTACAAGATACATTTTGGTGACGCAAAAACATCATCTCTGTAAAAAGCTGCGTAATTAAAAAAAGAGAAAAATGCTAGAGCTCCTCTCTCACAAAATAGTTATTGTCCTTCCAAGACATCCATCAAGCTCTCTCTCATTTTCCAAATTGGTTTTTGCTTCATGCCCCTTGAATCACAGACACAATACTCAAGGGAAACCCTGTCTATGTAGTCCACGTATTTGAATGAAAGAATGTGACTGTACGGAAGCAGCGTTCAAGTAAGTAAGTGTGAGGTGTAATAATTGAAAATGTTATCACTTTTTGAGGAAACAAAATTGATTTGAAATTACAACATGCAAAGACTGAGTGAGAAATGATCCAGGGTATTCAACCCTAAAGTGTCCTTTTGGTCAGTAACAACCCTTTCCTCTCTGAATGGTGCCTGACTCTTCCATCATACAAGATCTCTCTAAAGACACACAATTATGTGCTTGTCTTGAAGAGATGCTGACAGTGCTTTCTTGAAAGGGATTTCAAAGTTCCTGGGGTGGAATTTTCTCAACCCATAGTTGGGGTTGAGATAAGTGCCAGTGTCATCTAAGGTCTTGTCACTACTCTGGCAAAACACCTTTATAGGAAAACACCCACAAAGATGAGATTGCACTGCATTCACATGTGTGACAAATCAAGGGAAAAGCCGAAAACATGGTAGTGGTGGGCTGCTCTGAGCCTCCAGAGCAGTTTCAATAATCTTTGGGATAGATTTTTTTGGAACTTAACTGGAGGGGACACCATTCTTTCAAAAGTCGCTCCCTTGTGGAGCGCACTGTCTGACATGATGTTATATGCGCCCTAGGTCTGAATGAAAGCTTTTTACATAATTAAATGATCTTTTTGAGGTAAATCATTAAGCTGAAATTCAGCACATAAGTCACCTGTTCCTCCTCTAATGTTGCATAAATATTGTTGTAATTATGTTTAAATAATCAGTTTTTTTAATTATGTGATCTTAAACTTTGTCAGGAGCCTCTGTGATGAACAATGATTATTGTGATTAACAAAGATTTTGCTATGACAACAAAGTGTACAGTACAAAACAATTCTGTTTTTCTATGCCTTATTTTCATTTCTCAAACTTGCCAAGATTTAAAACCTGAAACAGCTTAATTATGGTACCAAACAAAGAGTTAATATCTTTTGTCTGCAGGTTGATTCACCTCAAAACTAGTTTCTTTGATCATGTTAAGAAAAACAAAAAAAAAAAAAAAAAAAAAAAAACATGGTACAATGCTCAAGCAAATTTTTTGCACAGCAGTGTGGAATTGCCTTCTTTACAGCCAAAACCACACTGTGCAGAACGCAAGCAAACTAAGCAGCTGTGTTGTACAGGTGGGTAAGAGAACACCATGTGTCAGGCAAACATCTTTTTGGGTTGACCATGAAAGTCTCTTTTTTGTGAATCCCTCTTGCTGTGAGTGGCAGTGTACAGTCAGGCTAAGGGTTTTTCCACAGTCGCTAACACAAAATGTCTAACATAACAGGTGTGAACTGAATTCAAGAAATACAGGTCTGCAAAAGGTGACTGAGGGTTGCTCATCCCTTCACTCAATTGTCCAAATTTGGACTTTTTGACTACAGTAACGGCTATATTGGAAAAAAAAAAAAGTGTTTGACATCACAGAAACCATATTCATGTTTTTTTTTTCCCATTTCACATTACACATAACATGGCTGTGTTGAGATGAGGCCTTTTATGTATTAAAAATGCAGACTACTGACAAGTTATTCTCTGTGATACAGGCAGAGACTGTACATGTAGGTCCAAGACTCAATGGCTATCACTTTATAGCCATTGTTCTATTCAAGTGCAACTTGTATAGTGAAGTGATATTTTTTGAGACTTGTGTGTTAGGGATTAATTACACAACCTAATCACTGATTTGATGTGTGAGCTCAGTTACTATATTCATGTCAATCCTGACCAGGATCCAGTAATCATGATTGCAATCCATGCTAACAAAGATGACGTTTCAAACTAAAACTTTGGATGATACCCACTTGTTGAGATTTAGCCCTTAAGCACAGTGTCCAAATTGTAGAAGTTCAAAATTATTTGGAAACTTGGCTACTCCACCACTCAGCAGGTCTACAATCTTAAAAATGTGGCCCAAAGCAACCAAAGAGCTTTTCAAGACGTATAGGTGGAATAATCTCGACTGGCTGAGTCAATCGCCTGATCTTAATCCATCTAAGCTGCACTCCTCCTGCTGAAGACTAGACTATAGGCAGAGAGACCCCACAACAAGCAAGGGCTGAAGGCATTAGCAGTGAAGGCCACAAAGACATAAAGCATCTGATGTTGTCTGTGATGCTTTTGTGGTTGCTCCAAGAAAGAAACACATAATGTGCATGTCACAAAGGGGTAAAAGTGATTTGTTTAGATAATCCCTTATCTCATCTTACCCACACAAATCTATCTAATGGAAGTATTGAAATCATATCTGTTTATTATAATGCTTTTCAAAGAAGTTTGTTGAGCTATTTTAACAATACAAAGAATTAAGTCAGAGAAAGTGAGAGGTAGGCAGGAAAGTAAAACTGTGAGACGGTTCTGATGATATCCCCAATTTGAAGGTTGAAGTATATTCTATTAACAACAAAATATAACATCCACCAATATCAGAAATAGTTGTTTAAAAAAGACAAAAAGACAAAGAGTTTCTCATAAAATATCAAACATGATATACCTATGGTCTATTAAAATGTGCATTCAAGGATAAGTCTGGTGTTTTTGAACCTGGGTGTTATTTTCCCATGTTTTTGGGTACAAGTCATTGACAAGGACAAAAATCTTTGGAATCAGTGCAGTGCTGAGCAAGAACAGTGTAGCTGGACACCGCTAAGATATTGCAATCTAATCCAATGAGCAACTGCCCACGTCAAAGTACATAGAACTTCCAAACAGTCATCACATCCAGTCAGTAGAATTAGTTCTACAATTGCAATGTGAACTCTAGATCACAGAGTCCTTAACAAACCTGCACTGACTGAGCCAAACTGCAGTGGAACATGCAACTTAGGGCCGTGCCCCCCATTACCACAGTGATGTCAGTGAGCACAGCATGTACACTTGCCTGCTCCACCATTGCAGGGTGCACAATAAATTAACACGAGGGCCTTAGTGTTTATTGCCATATTGCTTAGTTTTCATTATCAAAACAAACTCTGGATCACCGCTCCAGCTCAAACTGTCTGATGACTTGTGCACAATAAAACTACAATTTGTGAATAACATAAAATATATGTTGAAAAAAAATTTTAAAAAAAGAACATTGCATTCTTTCCTTTAATGAAGGCAGCGTTTTACCATGCGGTAAAAGAAGTGGACAGATTATAATTTTTGATAATTTATAAGTTACAGCTGATTCAAATGCAACACGGTAGATCTGCAAAGCCAACACCTGACTGTGATACTATGCTGTGGCCTGTGGTAACCAAAGCTCCACCGTCTCCACTGACATCATTACTATCACGGAAACCAAAGCTTTTATTTCCCTTTTCATTCTTTCTGAGTGGTGAAATATGGTGAGTGCTGTGACATTTAGTTTTGGGGCATGAAGTGCATTTTCTGGTCAGTGTGTGATTTAAATGACATCACCCCCCACACACAAAACGTCATAGGAAATGAAACATGGACTTATGCAAAGATCACAAAATTTTACGAGTGGTAATATTTGATCCACTGCGTTTCTCTGCAGATAGAAAGAATAAATAATCAATTTAAGTGAATAAGTAAATAAAACCTTTAACAGTCAAAACTATTGCATTTGGGATGATTCTAAATACATTAATAAAGCAACAGGTGCAAAGCTGGCATCAACTACAACCAATATGCAGGGAATAAATTTGTGCCTCAGCAACAGACACAACAAAATGTTCAAAACATATGTGGTTAGCTGTCAAAATCTAAAGTTAGATTTAGCTGAATTCATGGTCGAGCTGTGAGAGAATGATTTTTAATTAATGGATTAGTCAAATGATACAATTGATCTGCTACAATTGTGATAATAGATTAATCCCTTTAGTCATTCTTTATGCAAAAATGTCAAAAATTCACTGAGAACATCACCTAAAACTCCTAAAACCTTGTGAAGGGCATAGACTAAACAATTAACTGATTAATCAAAAAATGAATCAACAGACTAATCAATACATAACCTATCAGTAATCTCAGAGTTCGGCAGATTTCCTGATGTAAATTATATCATTTTAACTACCTTACATATCAATGAAACACTGATCTATACAGTTGATGTCTGATAAATGAAGCAAAGTTTGAAATTCTGTTAATCTGTAGGTTTCACTTGGAGACATACAAAATAATTAATGGAAAAGTGATATACATGCACTTTACTGTAGGCGTTTCTTTGCTCGTGGCAAAGTTGACTCAGTACTTTTTTTTAAAAGTGCTTTTGTGGTTGCTCCAAGAAAGAAACACATAATGTGCATGTCACAAAGGGGTAAAAGTGATTTGTTTAGATAATCCCTTATCTCATCTTACCCACACAAATCTATCTAATGGAAGTATTGAAATCATATCTGTTTATTATAATGCTTTTCAAAGAAGTTTGTTGAGCTATTTTAAAAATACAAAGAATTAAGTCAGAGAAAGTGAGAGGTAGGCAGGAAAGTAAAACTGTGGGATGGTTCTGATGATATCCCCAATTTGAAGGTTGAAGTACATTCTATAAACAACAAAATATAACGTCCACCAATATCAGAAATAGTTGTCAGAGGCACAAAGAAAATCAGTGGTAATGACTAAAATACTAAAAAGAGGAACCAGGAGTGTTCAAATATAAAGCTCACAGTGTGCTAGCAAACAAGCTGCTTCTTCAGATTTTCTTCAGATTGTGGTTGTAAACATCAAACAGACCTGCAACACAGAGTCTCACTAAAAGTGAAGGCACGCAAAAACAGGAAATGTGCATAGGGTCAAATTTGAGTTGAACCCAGGACTTTTTGCATGTGCAACAATATACAACAATTCTACTTAATGATTTAGGTTTATGATAATATTGCTTTGCCAAGGAAGATAAAAAATCACACACATGCTGGACGTAAATGAAACTTTGCTTTCCTGCCTGGTCAAATAACAGGTTAAAAGGGTAGAGACCTTAATATCAAAAGCTTGTCTTTAGTGTGGGCAAGGACTTCATAGCAAGACATGGAAAGAGCAGGGATGCCCCCACATAGCGACAAATTCCATGGATAGAAATTTCCCCACCCTCTTCATTAACGTCAAAATCCCACCACATTCATTATTTTAAGTGACTCCTGAGGAAACCTCAAAACTGAAACCCAACCAGTAAACCACGACTAATAGTGAATAACTGACGACAGTGACCAATGTGACAAAATGTGATAAGCAGGTCATTGGCACTTCTATCTTTGTTATCTGGGATTCTTGTGGGGAATCCCCAAGAGAGCGTAGGTGCAAGAGAAAACCCTTCGTTCATTTCTGCTGAGTGTGTGATGTAACACACAGTGAACATACATCCTGTGTATTTTTACTTGCTACTCCACTAATTATCAAGCTCACTGTTCTGCCCCCCCCCAAAAAAACACACACACACACACACACACACACACACACACACACACAAATTTACTTCTAAAAGAGTGTCATGCAACAAAAAAACACATCTTGCCTCTTTATTACTATAGCTTTAATTCCCACATACATGCATTTCTGCTACATGCTACATACATTTTGTAAATTTTTTTTTCTTGTTTGTTTTTGCATTTTGTAAAGCATCCTGTACGTCACAGATATTTCAAATCTATCAGTGTCTAACATTGTTTGAGATAAACTGCTGCCCCAGCTACTGACAAAAACTCAAAGTATAAAGACAAGTTGCTGCAGATAAATTTGTGGTCATGCAAACCGCTCTTTGTGCTGAACAGAAAGAAATACCAACAACTTTCTCTGACAAGAGGAAAAGATCTCTCCTTGTGCTCACCCTGTAACTGTTAAAAAATTTGTAGAGCACCAATCAAGAGTAAACATCAATAAAAACAACAACAAATATCCTGAAGTACTGTACAAGCAATGCCCAGCAAATACAATTTACACAAATGGATACCTATTTTATATTCATAAAGGGATAAAACTATTGATAAGTGGCATCAGTTTAAAAATGGTCTTATCTGTTAAAATGTGGGCAAAGTCAAATTTTTCACCATCACCATCAGATACGACATTATCTGTGCCCACCTGACCTTTTTTCACTTTGGGTTTTCACCATGCAGTTGATAAGGGAAAAATACTACATGATTAATAGGAAAGAATAAGTTGTTCCTACAAGAGCATACTTTTCACCAGCCCACTCTTGTCTGCTGCAGCCTATAAATTAGGAAACTCCACAAGAGAGGGCATCACAAGCAACTGAGGAACAGAACTATTGTACATCTTCAGAGAAAACTTCAATCAAGCTTTACTATGGAGCACTGTTTCAGAATGGCCCTCTGGATGTTTTTTTTCATTGGGTATCTTCAAGCAAGACCTGCCAACTTAACAACTCCATCTATCCCTGAATGTTACAATATCAAAAAGGAAGACCTGAGCCTGGATCAAATTAAAGATTGTGTAAGTTGTTTAATGACAAAGGCAATGTATGGTAGTACTACAAACATTTTAGCCCTTTTAAAATTGCATGTGTTTGTTTTAGAAACCAATTTGGAAAACCAACCAAGGATAAGAAGTGCTAATAAAGGAAATGTTTTAACTAAAAGTGACTTGTAAAACTAAATAACTTGTTTTTTCTGATCTGTTGCAGGGAGAACATAAGACTTACACTACTCCAACAGATGTGACGGTAAGAGAACACACATCATGTTCAAGTACTCATTCAGGATGTTAATGCTGTTTTTGCAGACTGCAGCAACCAAACCTTAAACTGCCACTGTTAAACAACAAAAGGTTGCTATTGATTGCTTATCTATGTGTCTAAATGAAACCATAAGCACCAACATTGCCAATCAGCTTTTAACATTTATTCAACTCAATCTGATACAACTTTTCACTTTCCTTCACAATTTTGTTGCTTTTCATAATTAAGTGTGCTCTAGCATTGCTGTGTGTTTGTCAGGCCCCCTGCTATGCTGAAACAATGAAGCACTTCGAGAAGGGGCTGGAACAAGCATACCAGTGGAGCAGCTCTGAACAATGTAAACATTACATTAATATGACTCTGGAAACTTTGGCAAACTCTGCAAAACCACTGCGCCTGCAGCCTGTGAGTATTAATGATGTCATATTACCTTATGAATTACGTATATTTAAGTTCTTCACTCAAAACACATGATCCAATACTAAACCAGCCTCCTCTCCTCACACAGAGCAACACATGCACGTGGGAACAGAAGACATTCTCAACCTTTCTCACCAACATGGCAAGTTTTGTTGAACATCTCAACAGCATCAGTGTTGGGAAATGTTAATCCACGCTGACCCTGCAGATGACTCCTCTACTTTATCATTATTCAAAATAACACACTGCACTAAAATGTGATGTTGTTTCTCTAACAGTTCAAAAACACTGAAAAAAGTTCTCAAGTTATTTATATATTTATTTATTTATTATGAAATTGATGTACCACAACTTCACACCCAATGTGAGAAAGTTAGCTAATAAAATGTGAACAATAATAACTGTGATTCATGATTTTTTGTTCAGTATGAATGCATTTACTCCTCATGTGAAATGGTAAAAAAAGAGGTGATTGGTATCTTCCTAGTGATACAACAGGGGAAAAATGCTAGCTTTTTGCTTGTTATATCTAGGAACTAGTAAAAAACTAATCATTTTGTCACCTCTCAGTGTGCATACTTATCAATGTAAGAAAAAAGCTCCTTTTCACGGAGATAAACCATGTACAATAACAGACATAGCTATCAACTTATATGAGTGAATTTGAGACAAAAATCAAGGTGACACTGATATGTGTCACTGAGCTGATGTCTGTCTTCAACACTGTGAAAGCCCCTCGTCCTTATGAGATGAAGGGGGATACAATAGCATTAAATGTTGCATTTGCCTAACTCTGGCAAGCATCGTAAGATAAACTGATGTTATGACATTTTCTCATCCTATCTTAAGTCTTTATCTCAGGTTGCACAATGACAAAACAGGATCTGCAGAATACTGCACTGTAACCACTTTGCCATGTGAACAAAAACAAAAGGTTGGTTTTGGTTTGAACTTATTATGACACAATATAATGGCTATAGAATAAGAAGCCTTGCTGTCACTATGCAGTTCTGTCTGCCACCTGACATGAACTGTCACAGAAAAATAAAGTTTCAATGTACGGGACAAAGGAAGCAACCAAAACAGAAAGAGGACATTGTTTTAGTTTTCCCAGGTAGTGGAGATGCCAGTCAGTGGAAAAACTTTAGCTCTAGAAGAAGCAGCTCTCTCAACAAGCTCTATCCAGCCACAGAAAGAGCTCAGTTCTGGGAGGAGGCAGAGAAGATGAAGAGGGCGAGATAGAAACCACAGTAAAACAAAAGTGAATCCCTGACGGGTATTGACTTGAAAGAGAAAGCCATAGTCAGACTGGGAAAGAAATTCAGCTCTGGACTTATACTTTTTTTTTTTCAGTCCACTGTCCTCCTGTGATTTGGACACTAAGTTGGCATCATTGCTACTAGATCATCCAATATCTATACCTTTATCCTTCAAGGGTTGCAGATGGGCAGGAGCCTATCCCAGCTGTTATTGGGCAAGAGCTGGACAGATCGCCAGTCTACTGCGGGGCTGACATACAGAAACAAAAAACGTTCACACTCCCATTCACACCTATAGGCAATTTAGAGTCATCAATTGTGGGAGGAAGTCAAAGTACTCCACACAGGCACAGGGAGAACATGCAAACTCCACACAGAAAAGCCCTGGGTGAACTAGGGTTCGAACCTGGAACTTTGCTGTGAGGAGACAGTGCCGACCACTGCTTCTACCAGACCAATAGGAGACAAAACCTGCATATTTATCAGTACAACAGAGAGTTTTACTCTGCCTTTATCATTGACTAGTTCAAATTGGGTTCAATTTCTTGCTTTGGACAGTAGTCAGGCTGATACTGCTAGCAGCCAGAAACAAACAGGCGATTCATTGTCCATTTGATAATCTAAACCAATAACTTTTTTTTTCCGGCAGCGACCTTTCTAAACTGAGCAAAGGTGAAATTTATTTTCTTCTTTGCAACAGCACAACCAACATTAATACTACTGTGATACTTGGTGGTGGCGGTGGGGATCTACTGCCACTTAAAACAACAAATGTCCACATTCAATAACAACACTTAGAGTAGTTGAAGGGATCACATCCAGGTTGACAGGTGGGCATACAAAGTGTTTGACCTCCATACTGAGGACTAGCTGTTGTAGCCTATTTTCCCTTTTGTTAGCAAAATGACTAAAATGCATCCCCTTTATTGCCTTCCCTCATATACACACATACAATATAAGTTATGAAATAACTGCCTAAAAAACTCTACTTTGGTGCTCCAGAGAAATTGCACACCACAATATTGTGTGTGTAGTGAATGATCTTCTTGTCACTGGAAAATCGTTTCTCAACACAGTGGTTCTTTGACCATGTCAACAAACTGGACAGACAGGGAGCTGCTGAAACGTGACATAGGTAACTACACAACTTTACTAGTAGTTCAGTCTCATTCATCCCCAGTGTTCACAGATGAAACTGAAAAGGCTCCTTTGGGAAGTTGGGAATTGGGAGATAAGATCAGGAGAAAGAAGAGAGAAGAGAAAGAGAGAAGAGGTGATGAAGATGAGAGAGGAAGAGCAGGTACTGCCCAGGATAGGATTAGCACTATGTCCCTGTGCTGTTCAACACAAACAAAAACTGACCTGATCACTTTCAAACAATGCAGACCTAATTATGTCAGAGATATATGTTCTTTACTTAGCATAATTATATTGTCACAATATAATATTTTTTCATATATTGTATACATTATTGTATAAAACACATTTTGCTTTTGTTAAATACCATTTAAGATTATTCCTATCATTCAAATCCAACTGATTAGGAACGCTAAAAGTGCTATATAGTTTAGTTATTTGTTTCTGTTGAGTGTTTAAGGTTCAATAAATCCAAATGTTGTCTGTAAGCACCGGCTGTCGTTTGGATAGCCAGACATTAAAACATTTTCACCCGACTACTTTCTTAATGTTTCAAATCAAGTCACCATCACTTTATATATGTTTTGCTTGCACCATACAGAGCAAGATGCAGCAGAGAAGAAGCACTCGGCAGAAACAGAACCATAAACATTAGTTCCACATCTTTCCTCCCAACTCCACCCGATTAAAAATTAGCCAAATAAAAATTTGTTGATTCTTAAAAATAGATGTCTACTGTGTTTAATTGACTTGGCTTAATTGACTTATCGATTATCCATGCACATCCCTATAACAGACCCCATCATCTCACGTGTAAATACAGTTTTTCCTGTCTTCTTATCTGAATTTAACATTGTCCAGGCAGATCCGCTGATATACTGTATATAATCACACATGTATTTACAGAAATTAATTGGTTCTAAGCCACAATAAGTGTACTGCTTGTGCAAGGCACATAGTCATTTATCATCAACACTGAAGACTATAACTTGCCACAAGGCTGCGTCCTTTCACACGTATTACCAATGACTGTGTAAGTCATCTCAGTAATTTTGTACAATGATGTAATTCAAAGATAATTCAGGTTTGGTGGGCCTTTTAGCTCATAATGGTGAGAAATCTTATAGATCAGAGGAAGGAAACACTTTTAGAAATTCTATAATAATTAGTAGATATTAAACAAAAAAATGAAAATCTAAGGGTTATTTGTCTGTACTTATAATACAAGTACAGACAAATTAATGACCATGCAAATAGCACAAGAACTTGGGTATTCTTTTCAGTGATTAGTTGATTTACCTGAATGCTCTAGTAGATTTGAAAAGGCACCATCATACCTTATTTTTCAAAATAAACTTAGTACATTAAATGTTAGTGTTTAGTGACAGTGGAGGGCAGCAGGAATACACCAACACAAGGAAGTAAAATGGAACAAGTGGAGAGAAAACTAGTCGCAATAATCGTTGCACAATAAAACTAACAAATCACACCCTCTTTGCATATAAACTTTAACCTTCAGGAGGTGGGTTTTAATATGCCCAAGATAAGGTGATCATTTATTAGTACCACAGCAGGGAAGTCTGCAGTAATAGGAATGCAAACAAAGAGGCTCACACAACATTCAGCTGTCCAACAAATTTCCAATATTAACACTGGCAAATCTGTATCAATCTATGTCAATAAATGATAAGCTTACACTGTGCTTCTAATTGTCTATGCCCACCCAAACTTATTTTTAGAATAATATAAAAGATGTTCAGTAGTTTAGGCTACCTCTACTAGTCTCAATGTGAAAATTCCCCTATGGGCACTAAACGCTTTCCATATCTCCATGTTGAGGCAAATGTTGCAAATATTACCCACTGATGATGGTTCAATCAGTAAATATCATCCACTGATCGTATCATGGTGTACTACCTACACTACCGGTCAAAGTTTGAGAACACCCCCTTTTTTCCAGTCGTAACTTCCATTCACATAAAGTCTCAGTGTACTCTGAGATTAAAGCATAGAACTAACTAATAATCCTAAAAAAGGAAGCATCAAATCTTAAATCCTGAATTAAATCTTAATTTCTGACTCATTCAGAAGCCAGACACACTTGTGACGCACTTTCTACAATGGAAATGAAACATTGTTTGGAAACTTCGTTCCAGCACTGCTGCAGAAGTTCCCACAAATGTCTTGCACTTGTAGGTTGCTTTGCTTTCACCTTCTGTCCAGTTCATCCCAAACCAGCTCAATGGAGTTTAGTCTCAACTAAGTCTGTTCTGGTCTTCCATCATGTGACTGTCTTCTAATGTTTTGGCTCATTATCTTGTTGCAGGATAAGACCCTGATCAACCAGTCTGTCTTCCCTTTGTCACCTGCCTTTTCCTCACCATGCTGGGAGCAATATACAGTACTACTTACTGCAGTATTGTCCCGATAAAGCATCAAAGGTTGTAGTAACACAGTCCATTTCAACACTACCTTTGTACAGACAGAGTTTGTAAGTAATCGTCAAAATTTGTGGCACCTTATTTACACTGCAGTAAGTTAACCTGTCTTAATCACTGAAAAATATCTGTGTTCTGTTAAATTTACATGATTTTTGGTGATTTATTGTGATTTGTACACTTTAAAGGCTGGTTCAAACATATACATATGTTTAAGTCTTGATATCTATTTTTTCTATCTTTCTCTTTTCCTTTTCTTCCTCTAACTTCTGTTCTTAAAAAGTGCGGCTTACATTAGGTTGGCTTTTGCAACTTGAAAAAAGTGATGGAAACACAGCTAAAAACTAAGATAAACTGCAAATAAACTAAAAACACCAAGAGCAGAAAGACAGATTAAGATGTTAGGGCTAATTTACACATATTTTAATATGTAAAAAATATATTAAAATATAGCAATATGGTATAAAACGTTATGATACATACTTCCCCAACAGAGTTCACAGAGCAAACAGAGAAAGTAAGAAAAAAAAAAGAGAGAAAAACCCTCTGCACCACAAACTAGGGACAGCCAACCTAGTTTCACAAGAGCTTGAAGTTACATGCTGTGCTACAATAGGCCACTTGAGGGATTTTACCATGTTGTAGTAGCACTGTGAAAAAAAAAATTCCAAGAGTCATCTAAAGGAAAAACAATGCTGTATGCCATTAGCTGATATACAACTAATTCAGCCCACCCTTTCCACCCCACAGCTGTATAAATTCAATACAGCATAGATGGTAAGTAAACCAATACAAGACCTCCACTACCAATACAACTTGCTTATCACACTGACAAGCCTTTAAACTGATTATGGAGCACTTTATTAGGATCGCCTTTTGGATTGTTACTATCTCCAGTTGTCTTCAAGCAAAATCTATTCGCCTAGAAGACTTGGGTATCAAAAGGCTGAGGACAGAAATCACATGTGTAAGTTATTTCAAGCCAAATATTTTCCTCTCTCATTTTACTAAGTTTCTGCCAGTTGATAATACAGTTTAATGTTTGCTTCTCTCCACACAGGAACAGAATTCAGCATTCTATACTCCTGAAAATGTGGAGGTAAGGGTATATTTTATATCAAATTTTTAAATTTACAGTTCTTTAAAATTCAAAGATGCACTCCCAGTAAGATAAGTCACAAGTAACAATTTAATATGGTATATGTATCTACTGAACTCAATATAATGACAATAGACTAGTCTGTTTGTGAATATGAAGTTGAAGAAAAAGTGATGTTGGGCACTCCCTAGCATCAAAGAAGCTTAAGCTTCAAGGTTTAGTAGAGCTTTTATAAACCACATGTAAAGGTTCTCTAGTACAGGAAACGAGCTTGCCAGGTGTCTTCACACAGCTGTGACAGCTTCTCTTTGCTGACTTCTTTGTGCGTAGCCACAAGTCTGCCTCAGTCAGGGCAGTAAAAGGAAGCTAAAACATCTTTCTCTCTCACACACAGCCAGACTGCCTTACTACAGCACTGGACTGTGTTCAGAAAGAACTTGCAGGAACAGTCAAAGAGGAATGTGATGGTCAGAAAATATACATAGAACAGGCTATCGAATTCTTCGAAAGGGTGCACCAGGAACAAGAAGTCAGTAATGTAAGTATTTCCTTCACTGTGTTGTCAAATCAAGTGCCAACGATAAAAACAAAAAAGTGATTACAACATGAAATTTGCTCAAATGGACTAAACTGACTTACTGTCTTCTCCCTAGGCAACAAGAAACGCCAGTCAATGTCAGTGTGAGAGATGGCCTCAAAAGCCTTTCCTCAAGTTTCTAGACCAAATAGAGTCTTTACTTCAACTTGTTGAATCACAGAAAGTCTAGAGCAGTAATCATGTGCTGCAAATTAAGGAGTAAACTTTAACTGGTATGAGATGATATTACCAACTACTGATTCTGAAGTGGACCGACTTTTCAAGAATGTAATGTTTAAAGATTTTCTGTAATTAAGCAACATCTACACATGTTGAATGAGGTGACCTAAAGTATATCTCTATTTTTAATGATGCTATGATTCTGAACACTGCTCTACAATGTTTGCATTTATAACCATGTAACTGCTATATGGAGATGAGGCAATTATTCATATTGAATGTTTTTTGTATTTATTTTTACTACATATTAACATAGTCTTGTATTTATACAATTATTTTATTATATTACTATTATATACATATGTCTATCATTTATACAAGGAACTGCTGTGAAGTGTATTTAAAAGTTCTCAGTCAATTTTGAACTGTGCGAATGTATCTGATGTAAGCTCTCTATTTTAATTTATATATTTATTGTTTATTTAATGCTGTATGCTGGTGCTGTATACCTGAAGGTATAACTTAATAAATGTTATTTTAAAGAGCTTGAGTATTGTTATTAAGAACACGTGCAAATTAAGTTAAGCAAGTGGACAATGGAAAGTTATAAAAGAATGTCCTCAGAATGCATATCATGCTTTGGATTAGCCTACCCTAAGGTATATGACACAATACAAATTTTTATCAGGGCTAGATTTTCCCCTCTAATTTTAGCAGTCATGCAACTTATGTGGGAGAGGAACAGGTGTGTGGCCTCTGTAGGAGGCTGAATTTCCTCAGTGCTAAGGGCAAATAAACTAGTCAAGCTATCCACAAAGTCATAGTCAAGTCACTGTCAAGTCATTTATGGAACAAATACAGATTCTAGAAACAGTCCCACAGTGCTTAGCTATTGTGCCAAAAGGAAGGTTCACTTCCTGTCCAGGCTAGCATGATAGCTGAGACATTATTAAACATTTGCTAAATTTAATAGTTGTTAGGCCCATTTATTTCTATGTATATATATTACATGTTGCATTAGATTATAGCAGGGCCTGTTAGCACTGTAACCACGGGTGTAAAGACTACAATAAACTGGAATACTCTTGACAAAGATCTAATCTGATGATTAAGAGGCAAGATATGAGGCTGTCATTGCCTTCCAATGACATTAGGTTCATGAGCCTTTTCTGATCTGGAGCACATATCACCAGGATATCATTGTTTGCTAGAAACCCATATGATCACTATGATATGACATGATTCAAATTAGTTTTTTTCCCTGCCACCTCAGAGGCTAGATTTTGTTTAAGTTTAG
The DNA here is from genome assembly GCF_001640805.2 of Lates calcarifer. Classification (NCBI taxonomy): domain Eukaryota; kingdom Metazoa; phylum Chordata; class Actinopteri; family Centropomidae; genus Lates; species Lates calcarifer. The sequence continues at coordinate 22,278,811 of NC_066840.1, read as the reverse complement.
TCATCTAAACCTATCTGGGTAAGGTTAGGACATGCTTAGCAAAATCCCATGTATTTACCACCCTCAGTGGTCAAGCGCTATGAGCTTTTCATTACATGCTTGCAAGTTTCCATTTGTTGCCTGGACCCTGTTTTTAGAGGACAGAAGTTTGCTCTGTCTTTATTGACAGACTTTATTAACCTTTAACATGGTTAAATCATCCATCAGAATCTCATGTTTCTATGTTTGGCATCATTACAAATATCATTAAAATAATCATGTGAGCACTATTTTTATGATATTTTTTATGCCATGGGTAGTTACTTCTTTTAAATTGGATCCTTCCATATCTGAGAGGTTTTATTTTTGCCCATTACTCACATCGTGGAAGAAGCTATTTTGAGTGCTGCCACGTCACTTTCTCACAGTAACGTGTACTCCAATTTTATTTGAATATTTCACTCTGCACATTTCACATACAGAACAGCAGAAATTAAAAAAAGCCATTCTGGGGGCCAATCCAGCCATGATTTACAAGAAAGCAGTACCTATTTCACATCCTCCTGCACAGCATCACAGCATGGGTGCTACAGCTTCTAAGAGCTCAGGGCTAAATTTTTTTCACTGTTTAACCACATCAAGAGAGTTGCATATCCTGTTTATCTCTAAACCTACTAGTATCACCTCAGTGACTGATGCCAAAAAAAAGGTTGGGGTGGATGCTTATATATCTCCTTCTGTTTGGGAGAACTGAATTAGCACCTTGAATATCTTTCATAGATCCTGGTGACATTACATAACACAAGGACCTGATTCACCTATGTAACATCTACATAAAAACTGAATAAATAATACAAATTTTAATAATATTGACAGCAATGATGTAATATAGATTACAGAGCAAAGTGAGTACAAAGGAAGCATTTAATTACACAAAGAACATTCAGTTCAGTACAATGCGTTGGTGTCACTTGACAGAAAAGTAACCTGCTGCCTGATGTTAGGCACATAGGCAAAACATAGCACTAATAAAGTCTTAAGAATGGACAGTAAGAAGGATCTGTCTTCTTACAGGTCAGATGTCAATTACGTGATCTTGATTATCACAATTTTTACCCTCTATCAAATAAATTTACAACATAAAATATTTACAAAGTGTACAGCCTGCAGCAGAAAGGAGGACAATTAACATTCAGTGCCTAAACATAACCTGGTCTTTAAGTGTGACATGCAGCGAGCTAATGCTACTTTTGTCCATGTGCTGTCTCAAAAAATTCCCTCTGCATCATCATTTAAATGAGCGGGGAGATAAACATGCCTCCTCAGTAGAATAAAAAACAAAGACATCAGCACCAGACATAAACTCTGGTGCAGAACGCAACCAGCAAAAGTTATCTGAATACATTGCCATACTGACAAAACTATAAACAGAGTAAGATGCTACCTGGGCTGTGTGCACTGCATTACACTTTGAGGTCACACTCTGCTCTGCATATGATGTAAAAGAAAGAACATATAAAGTACGAAACCTGGAGCCGTACGTACAACCAAAAGGCTTGATCCTCGGACACAAGTTCCCTGAATGCACTGGAAATTCCTTCTATTATGCAAACCAGTAGGAAGTAGACACACCACTCCATTCACAAGACTGCTCAACACTTAAGAGTAAATGATCCGCTGCATCGCATACACAGGAAACCAAAGCATTTCCTGTATGTGTATAGATAATAGCATAGAGTGAGGCACATCAACAGTTTGCATCAACATGGGGTCGTCAACATGTTTAAGGCTACTGACAAGCAGCCAGATCTTCAAATAATTCAGTCTGTGTTTTAACAATGCAATGTGTGAATTAGCAAGGGTCACTACACAAGAGAATTTCTCCAAAAAGATCAGGACTTCTTGATTGCCAATGCTGGTAAAGTTGAAGAGAGCAACAGATTTTAAAAGTTGTCTTCCAAAGTAATACAGTATTACATTTATAACACAGCTTCAGAAGTTGGCCAGCACACGATGCATGTTTAATAGTTCACACAGGTAGCATGCATTAGTTCTCTTTTTTAATACAACAGTCTATTGAAGGAGTCTCACTTTCTGCTCAAACACATTTATTACTTCTACCATTCAGAATCAAAAGCAAACTGTTATTGCTATTCTTAGAGGTCACCAGTCATACAGTACACTCAAGCTGTTTAGCAAGACAGGATTTGAACTTGCTTGTATTACAAAATTCACCAAATCTGTCGGCATGAACTGTGACAACAAATCACTTCCTGGACTTATCGTAAGTTGGAGATTAAGTAAAAAAGATGCCTATATAGAACAAAGCCGATGTGCAGTGAGTTTTTACAATATTAAAAACTGCCCACTCTTTTCCAAACCCATATGGTGCATTTAACCGAGTGTCAAATAATGGACAATTCTAATTCTCAACGGTTGCCAATTGGCGACGAAGTGGAAGGGAAGGGACCATCCATGTTTTTTGAAACACAACACACATAAGAAAGTAAAACATTCAAAACACTCACTCACTCAAAACATCTAGTGTATTTTTAAGGGCGACAATCGCAGTCATGTCATTTCCAATAAGTGCACAATGGGCGTGTTTGATTTTCAATTGGTACTTTTACTGGTCTACTGAATATACTGTGTAAAGTGTACTGCATGTCAATGTACTGAAGTATCTGATTTGAGACACAGCACAGGTGTCTCCAGGACCATGTTTTGCCATGATAACACACACGGACTCACAAGGTGAAAACAGTACCTGCCCTGCTGTCACAGCTAGTAATCACTACCTAACACATTAGTGCCTTAGTCCTGTTTTCACTGTCACTTTTAACTTTTATTTTCATTCTGATTAACAAAATATCTGTCGTCCTGTTATCACAGCTTCTACAAGATTTTTTTAAAATCTAATTTTCTGTATTTTGGGTGGCTGGGATATAATGACATGTACTGTACCCGAGGAGTTTGAGCTTGGATTGATTTATTTTTCATTTGTATACTTGTGTTAATCATGGCTCACTAAGACTCTAATCATGCACAGTATCAAGAGTTAGAATCAAACCACTGAATATGGACAAAAAATGTTATTTTCTCCTTAGAGATGAAAACACAAACTAACTTTCTCTGTTATGTAACAATCAACATAACTTACTAGTCATACTTGAGTCTCTCAATGACCATGGAGGCGCAGTTCAGAAGTAGGGAGGTCATGGTAATTTCCATTACAAACAATAGTATAAAATACTATTTTTAACATTAACACAATTCAAATAACGCAAGTTCTTATCATTTATGTTATACATAAATACATCAACTAAAGGAATCACAACTGCTATCCTGATAAAGGCCTGTTGAGGGGTGCAACGCAAGCTTTTTCTTCAATGACTTTTTTATACAAATGTATTATTAATTTGGAAATCAGAACTGCTCTTTCAACATGGACAGGGATTAGCAACCACAAGAGACTTCTTATTACCAGCATGTTGAATCCCCATAATGACAAGTGCTTCTTGCAAACTTAAGTTTTAAAATTTTGAACACAGCCGCTTCAAAAGATAATGTGGGTTTTATTCACATGCTGAAGTTATCACTGACCGAAAGCTTGACCAGCCAGGAACCAAAACCCTGTTGCAACAGGTACGCCCTCAGAACGTTCTTGGCCTCCTGGTAGGGCTTCGCCATCCTCTTCAGTGACAAAATAACAGTAGAAGTACTATAATTAAAATCAATACTCGCCGAGAACTTTTCAAATATAGGATGGTAAAAATAAATTAATTATAAATGAGAAACGATATAGCAAATGGGAAAAAAGCATCGCAAAAATGTGCTGCAGCTCTTTTGGTAAAATTATCTGAGGGTAACGGCTAGCAACTGAAAATGAAGAGAGACCAAAACTATTTATCAAGTGTTTGAAAACTGGAAACCGATTACACTTGATACTAAATGTAAATGTGTTGATTCATTTCAAAATGCAGGGTCTGCTTTTGATGAGCAAATATGGCAACCTATGTTTAACCTGTAATGCGAGTGTTATTTGTAAAACATTACACAAAGGTGTGGGGGAGGAGCTGCGGAGTTTACCTTGGCTTCTCTGTAGGAGCTTGTGGCGAGTAGGTCCTGCCTCTGAGCTTCTTTGGCCACCAACTTGAAACGGTGCAGCATTGCTGCTTTGCACAGACGACTTGCCAGAGCAGAACCACTCTTGAAGGGTGATCTACAACAAGAGAATCAGCGTAAAGAAATAGCTGTGAAGTAATCACAGACAAAGCTAGCAAGACAGCAGAAAAATAAGTAAGTAAACCCCTACAGAGATGACAAATTGCATAGTGACACACAAGATTCAGTAGGATAGAAGTCTTTTTTCCAACTGACTGCTTTAAGATGCTTTACTTCTGAAAATTTAAACAACAGCGCAGACGTGACGGAGCCTTAACAGAGCTGAAACGCAACTCAGCCAGAATCTGTGTATGGAACATGCAACGAACACTGGCTTTACTTAAGTTTCTCAGTCAGATCTATTTCCAAACTGCCTCACTTTTGACCTGGAAATGACTGTATCAACTAACCATCCATCTATTATTCATTACTTATGCTGCAAACCCTAAAATGATGCTACGGATTTTTGAATTTTAAATAAATGCTACAAAACAATAAGAAATGTGACTGACAGAAAAGCTTAATGCACCCTATTCCCAACTCCCTTTACAGTCATCCTTACTCCTCTGTGGTCTTGCCCTCCAGACCATCCACAACTTCGAGGGAGCTGTCTCCTTCGCTCCAGTTGATACCGTAGGTCAACTGGCCACTGTCAGTGGTGTTAGTTGCCACAGAAGGCACCAGGCTGATGTGGGGCCTCATCATGCAATACAACATGGGCAGCAGAGAGGTGATCCCCTCCACACGTTGGCTCACAGAGATCTCCATGCCTCGGATGTCACTGCACCAAGAATCACCTGTAAGATTTAATCAGACGTTGGTATATTTCAGCAAATACCTATGTGCAATTACACTTGATTTTCTTTCCACAACCTAGGAACTGATCCATCTCATGTTTCAGCTTTTGCCATCATTTCACCAGAGAATGGAAGGTACTTGTATAGGTCAGACAGTGACTGAAACTATAAAACGGAATGTGCTGTAGGAATGTATTTTGGAACCCTTTTTTTGTTTCAATCAATAATCTTACTTTTAAATTTGTTTTTACAAAGGTGCTCTACATTGTCACGACTAATTGTGGAGTTTCCCTCTCCCATAGGCTGGGCAAATGTGGGTCATATAGTCATTATGATTATGAAAAGAAGAGAGAACAGAGTCAGATGGAAAATCAAACATAAGACAATTGTCTTTTGTAGAACCTAACTTGGAAACTTGAGTAGGATATTTTCACACCTGTTCTAACGACCTATAATTTCTTCTTTCAGATAATTTTAATGTCGGGGAATTTGTTGACTTGTTGTGTCATTTCTGCATGAGCAAGCAACCTAAAAGCCAAGGGTTGACATCATGCAGTGTTACATAAGGGCCTGTGTAGTGTGGTAGAAATGACTGAAACGTTTAATTCCTGAACAACTGTTAAGCCATCTATTGTAGCTAAATGGAGTAAGATACACCCTCTTCATGACCTTGTTCTCATTGCAGCTTTGGTTTAACGGGCTGATGGGGGAAGGAATGATCAAGCAGATTCTGTACTGTTTTTGTGATGCGCGCAGTCTGTTTTCTCATACCAGAATAAATACATTCATTAAAGACAATGGGAACTCATTTAGGTTGACTGTGTTTGTTTGTGTTGTTTTTTAAGAAAATATGGGGCTGCCTGTTGGCTTGTGTCAAGTGTCAGCTACTTTTAAACTGCTGTGTAATGCACTTGTGTCATGCTTCACTTTACAGTTTGGAGCTTTTCTGCCTCCTAACTTCCTTCCTCTTTAAAAGGGAAAAACATGTTGCCAGGTCCTTAGCAGCTGCAAGAGGCCCTGTCTGCCTACTCTGCCTATGCTAAACAGGCGATATGATTTCAGACTGAAAGATATGAAAAGGGTTCTATTTACAGAGCAGCCAGACAATTGATATACACAAATATTTGTGCTTAAAATACTGTCTCACCTAACACAACCCTGGAGATTACGGTGTTGCGTTAAGATTTTTACAATTTGAGTAGGGTGTCTGCCTCAACATTCCCCATGCAGGGAAAAAACGCTGATTATCCCAGCGATGACTTGACTTGTTCACTTGCCTATAAGGATGCTTTGGACATAGATGGGCTCGATGAAGTGGCTGAGCAAGGCTCCCTGGTATCCTAGCACCTGCCACTGAGTGATCTTGTCTGTGGTGGACATGCTGACCAACTTGGAGGCACAGTGATCAAACGGTGACGAGAAAACTGAGAACACCTTTAAAAGAAACACATCAGTTTGCATTTATATTGCAATAGTGCAGATAACTGCTGCCAAAGCCAACTTAAAAATCCCCAGTGTAAAGAAAATATAACAGTACAACACCTTTCCTTCCACTGACAGGTGGAGGCTGATCTCATTGTTGACTTGCCATGCCGAAATGGAGAGTGGGTTCAGGCGCCTGAGAATAAAGCACAGAGCTACGATTTTGAAATCTTTTCATTTCTAGAAATATTATTCATGCAACCTCAGCATTTCCCATACATGGGCGGGGACTAGAGGCTTCTCTGTGTACAGCTGCCTAGCCAGAGTCTACAGATAGCCTGCATGTGAGGTGTTAAGGTAATATTGGTAAACTGTAGCGTCTGCCATTGGTAGGGCTGGGTAATCATTCAAAACCGATACCGATACCTTAGCTTTGATATTGGTTCCTTAAAGATACTTTTTTCAATACCAATTTTATCAAATCAATTCTAACAAGGAAAATTACAATACATATTATGGTACAAATCTTAAGTTTGGCATTTTTCCACTCAAAGCAGTTTTCTAACATAAAAAATACACAACAAATAATTTTCAGTGGGAAATGCCAAACTTGACAGGGAATTGGCATTTTTTTGTGGCCGTTATATGGTCCTAGCTACATAACAAAGACAGAATCTTTATGCCAGAGCCTATGTGATTTATGTCAATATTAATATCAATTGTTTGAGGTTCAAGCTGTGTTTCACTCACTGACACTTGTGTTACAAAACTGGGTAAATTAAATATCCCAATATTACTCCCAATATTTGGTTGCCATGGCTTTTACCCTACACTGCCTTATGCGTAAACAGCAGCAAGAACCACCAACGAATTTAGAAGATAATCAAACACTCACAGCTTAGAAGGGATCTGAGCAGCACCCTTGGGCAGCTGATTAACATAAAGGTGAAGGGTGATGCCGCTCTTCAGGCTGAGGAGGCCACTGCTGCTGTTCTGCTGGAAGACTGACTTCTCTGTCAGAGTGGCAGTTTTGCTAAAGAACAACAGCAGGTGCCGGTACAGAAACCTAACAACACAGCATGAGAATAGCTCATTATGATCTCAAATATGTTAATATGTTAATGATGAATAAGCTAGTAAAACCATTTATACCCTAGCTGAGGAGATGTCATTTCAAATAGATGATTGTGAATTCATATTTCAAACTTGTAAATAACAACAGTGAGGTCTGACAAGGAAACTGTAAAATGCATAGCAGAGCATCGGGGGACTGCTTGACGAAACAACAGGAAATGCAACCACATTGAGAGCAGTTCTCTGAGATATTTGTAGGCTACTGTGGTCTGCGAATATGCTCATGTACACTTGCTTATCCTTCTGGCAGAGCATACACTTTCAACAAGTGTGTCATCTGTGTGACCACATTTTACAAACATCTCAGTATGTGAAAGTGTTAAAGTTGTGTTTGTTCTTGATGTTTGGATCCTGCAGCAATTCCTGAAATACAGTATTCTTTAATCTTGATTTGATTAAAACTGATTTTGTTACATCTGTGCTTCAAATTATAATCAAGTGCCATCACCTTACATGGAAAAATAATTCCTTCACTGTTCAGTGCATTAACACTTCCATTACAGAATAGTGAGGAGCCATAAGATGGGCACAAAAAAATCTAATGTCTACACAGGATTATTTATGCAGCTAACCTCATAAGAGATCTTCTTGCAGTTACAACTGCATGTGAATCGTGTACAGTCCGCCCACTCGACGAGGCACTCTCTTTGCTATTGAAATTTCCGGTGCCAAGAGCGACCACCTCACATGTGCTGGCTAGAAGGAGAGAAAAGAGAGACGACAGTGGTTGAGTGCAGCGTACTTAGATAGAGGCCATGCATCTGTTGAGCTGATACAGGCTGTATCACCTCAACTTTGTCTGTGTGCATTTCTGTTTTTGTTTGTACAGTTTTCTGCAGGGACAGTGTCAGAGAGGTGTTGATTTAACTCTACTTTGACACTATGTAGTAGATTGTGTTGTCACTGTATTTGATTACATCGTCTTTTAAGGAGTTTCTGTTAATTTGTCAACAACAGGGCAATGACCTCAATGTCGTATTACTCTAAAATGAGCCAACTGGAAAACACCCAGACTTTTTTCTATTTGTTATGAGTGACATATACAGACATCTTTTGCATTGCCATTGTAGTGCACTTCATAAACTTACCTTGTATTGTATTGTAAGGTCTGCTTAGTCATTTAGAACACAACTGAAAATCATCTCTGTTATTCCGATTTTGGGCAACATCTACCCATAATTACATAATCTGTAAACTTTTCTTCTTTAGTGTCATATCTCTTAACCAAAGAAATATTGTGTTTTTGTAACATAAATCTTGGTCATCTGATATTAACTTAAAAAGAAGGATGTGCAACTTTCCTTTAGCTAATTCAAATAAATGTCACGTCATACAAAATACTGATTCAGGCAAGCAATCAGACTGATAAAAGTACTGGCAGATCAAACTACCATTGTACAACTTTTTACTAACCAACTTCTGAAACATATTATTGCCCAGCTTATTTCCTTGTGAGAGCTCACTTACATGTCTGAATGATAAATGCTGCTGTGGTGCTTGCACACGCAGAGAACTCTAGATGGCTGTTCATCAGTTTAGTGAGCTGATCCCTGACGGCATGGAGAATTGGGAGGTTGACAGAATTCTTCCTTTCTGAACAGCAAAAAGATAAGACGGAAAAAAAAATGATCCATGAAAAAGAGAATGTACCGTATATCCTACTATAGCATGTGTTGGTACAGTATTCCCTGCACTTCCCTTTTTGCTTCATAAGAATGTCAACACCCTGAAATTAAACTTGAGTGTCAACACTTGAACTTTAATGTTTTATTGTTAGGGTGTACTATGCTGCCATTTACCAAACAGTACAGTGTGAAAGAATTATGCAGAAATCCAAAGTTACCATGAATGGCTCTACAGGGATGGATGTCAGAGATGGAAGGCTCCTCTTTTACTGGCAGGGGTGGAGGCACATCTAAGGAAAAACAGGTGTGAAAATGAATGAAAATAAGTGACTACTCTACCTCTACCTATGTCTATCTCTCTCTCTCTAGTCCATTATTTTATTTCTCAATTTGACAAGATAAGAGCATTGTACACTCAACCTACCTGTTCTGGGTAAATAAAAGTTACATAAATGAGTATTCTTTTCCAGAGCTAGTGTCTCTCCAGTGTATCCTATAAGTAGTGATTTCAAGACCTCTACAGCCTGCCTTTACAGAACCTTTCAAAAGTACCCTCTCATTTACTTCTCAGCTAATTTTGTTTTTTCATGATTTCATTGGTGAAGATGTTACTACATGCTACTGAATTCTTCTTTGTTAGAAAGTATGATGTTACTTTAAAGGTGTTAAAAGCATTTAAAGGTATATTTATTCTAAGTGTAATTTTCTCTTACCACACTATAATGACATGTACTGTAAAATCAACATTGTACAAGGGAAAGAAACTAATCTGGTTAGGAGGCAAATTTTTTTACCAGAACTAAGTCTGCTACAGACACACACACTTCATTAATCAGTTTTAGATGCAAACCTGATGCCTCAGGGAGGGCAGACTTCAAGCATTCCAAATTAGGCAGCAAGTCCTGCAGGGCGAGCTGCGCTGCTTTAAGCCGAGCATCCTTCTTCTTTATTCCCATGCCAGTCTTGTACTCCACCCCATCGATCACCACGCAGAAGGCAAAATAAAAGCCTGATATGTTGCCTGAGAAAAACATGGGTCAAAATTTGATTGAATCCAATTTTTTCAGTTCTGGCTGTGGATGTGGCTGTGGCTGTGGATTTGGGAAGCTGAGAGCCTTCCTAACAAACACTATTGGTTGATTACTTAAGATAGTAACTAAAAAATGAATCAACAATGAAGAAAAATGCTTTACCTGTGGTCACGGTCTCCTTTATTTCAAGATGGAATTGTAAAATCTGGGAGAGCTGATGGAGCAAACTCACGGCGTGCGTCTCCCCTCGCATGTATTTGTCAATCAGTGTTTTAGGCGAGACCTTTGGCTTTACAGGTGCTAAGTTGGGGAAAAAGGAAAAGTGTGGAAAGGGCAGATTACATTTTTACACATACAGACTGTAGATTTGTTCAGGTGGCTGTAACAAAAAAACAAAATGTTATCTGCTCTGCAACAGAAACCACATCTTACAGGGGGTGAATGCACTGGTAACAGAAGTTGCTGAAGTCCTCTGGGATTCAAACAAACCACATTCTGAAACTCACCATGTCTGAATGTATTTCTCTCTTGCTGGTCAGAGACATCTGTACTACGACCATTCCAGGCTGATGGAGCTGGAGGAGGTTTGTGCGGTTCACTCAGTCCTGACGTCACAGGCAAGTTCTTCATGAGAGCTTTGGCAAAACAGGCTCCTCTGGAACCTCGAAAAGATCCACCGGTAGGAAACATCCCAAGAGCTTGCACAATTACTGAAAACAAAATAAAATTTGACACAAGTCTCAATAAAAACCAGTAGATTATTTAGGTTATTAAACATATTTACAAATTTCACAAATGCCTTCCAGTCATATATACCAATAATTTGTAAGGATATATTTAAACACAACCCACTTAAGCAGCAGAAAAAAGGACTGCTGAAAGATCCATGTAGGACTCCCAAAGTAATATCTAGAGACTTTAAGAGGTCCTTAAAAGTGTTCGGGTAACTAACATAAAGTCAGTCTGACAAGTTGAGAACAGCTGTGAGGTTAGCCATATCTGCTCAACAAACTGCAGCATCCAAAATGACCACCAAGTTAAATCTGCACCTATTAGACTGCGTTAGTATTAGCTAGGTGTACCTAGCAAACTACCGATAGAGTAACGATAGAAATATGTTTTGATAGGCTTGGGTACGTGCAGACACGTAACACTGTCAGCCATTACAATTTGAGGGTTAATTTTAGCTTTAATTGTTAGACCAATAACGGTGATAGTTACCTTAGCGGAACATTTCCTACCGCCTACCATAAAATAACAGAAATACAAATAGTAATTTTCAATATAAAGTTAACTTTGCAAGTCCATTTAACTTTAGTTAAGGTTGTGTTTTATCTCTTAAATACCTCCAGCGTGAAGTACCTCACCTTTGTTATGAGCCGATTTGAACGTAAACTCCTGTTACCTTACAAACAGACGTCATTCGCATACAGTACGCTTAAGTATTTAGTTTATGAAAACTGAATTTCTTATCTTAACACGCGAACTTTACAAAAGTATTCAAAACGTATCATTTGACAAAAAAGCAAATATATATGTCGTTTTATCTGCAGTGACTCTAAAGATCGTTATGGTGCCGTGTCTCACCGTTTACGCGTAGCTGCTAGAACGTGGGCGTATCGAACACACGTGCGTTGGCGGTTGTCGTTTGATTGACGCCGAGCAGAGATCGTTTATAAAACGCGAGGAACCACGCTGTCTGGAAAACTGTCGATGGCGTGTTGAGGGACGTTTTTGGCGTTTCGACAAGCATACCCAGAAAAACCTTCGTCACCTCACATAGCTACGTTACAATGATTTTTGTGCATCACATTAATGACACTTTCTATTTTAAGAGCTGTTGACTGTATATTAACATCAGCAAGAAGTAAAATCTAAATAATTTACAACTGTAATTAATTAATAATTTTATAGGAACTGTTTGTTTGTATCTGCTGTCATTGGGCAACTGCTACAAATGCCTAACGCACCAAAAGTAGCAATTAGAATAACAAGAGAATTTATCTGTTGTGACTACAGGGTAAGCACAAGGGCTAAATACCATAGGATGCATAATGCATGAAAACTCACAAGTCCCATTCTGCCAACATTCTGTGAATGCAGCATATATATTTGAAAAATGAATGCTATCCTATTAGCTACAGTGTTTGTACTTTGTGTTTCGTGTTAATTTGCAAATGTTAGCATGCTAATGTGCAAAGCAAGCTAGCCACACTAGTCACACAGCTGACTAGGACAGATATTAATAATGGATTTGTTGATTAACAAACCCAGGGCTAACTAACAAACTAATGTTATGTAATATTTGTCTATGTAAACATCTAGCTAGCTTATATTAGCTGTCTAATGTCAAGTGCACAGCAGAGGGAAGATTAAAAGCAACATGTCACAATGGTATTCGATTTTTCTATGCAACTTGACTAGCTACTATCTGGTAAACTTTGTTTTGTCTCCGGATGGTGAGTTAACTGAGATACTTGAAGGCTAGAGAGAGAGAGAGAGAGAGAGATCAGGGACTGGCAAACAGTTTAGAGGAAGACCTAGACAGAGGCAGCAGAAATAGAAGCAAATAGGCCCCTGGTATGTGGCTGTGTGTGCGTGAAAAGAAAGTGTGTTCATGTATATATTTGGCAGAGTAAGTGTGCTCTTGTGTGGATTTGTTTGCATGTCCTTTTTTATGTATTGGCTATTGGCTATCTTGTGTTCTTTTGTTCTTGATACATGTGAATTCAATAAAACGTATGTATGTCTAATATTGTGAGTATTTCTATAGGTGGAGTTTTGGTTTTTAACATTGCAATCTTTACACATTGTACTTTTTAACAGGATTGTTTTTAAGAAAATGGGACACAACTGTAAAAGACTAAGAAACATCAGAGTGAACATATAACACATACTGAGGGAGTACCCCCTTTACTTTTTCTGGAAAGTTGTATGTCTTTTCATCATCATTATTTCAAGGAAACAAAAACTTACTTACTTACTTGAGTGTCAACATTTATTTGTAACCATTTAGCACCTTTGACCCAGGTCTAGTAATGTTTAGGCCCATGCACATATTTGGTTGAGGTGAGGTTTATTCCAGTGAAACTCAGTGCTAGTTGTGAAAAATTGAAGTGGGAGTTAAGGGGAAAAGGGGCTTCCTATCTCACCTCCCACCCCACTGCTGACATAGTGCCAATTGTGGTTCGCAGGGGCAGTTTCCTCCTCCTCTCAGACATATAGCTGTTGACGGCAGAGTTCACACTCCTACTCTCGCTGCAAGCTGCAAGCATTCGTGCATTAATAAGTAAAAACAAAATGACCCTGCAAGTGTCCTGTAAGTGAGTGGTTGTGTAGTATAGGAATTTCCCAGCATCCAAATCACTTAAAATAGTAGTGTGCGCTGGCTTATTTTGTCACCTCATAGTGTTTAGGGGGTTTCACGCTATCTCACTTTGTTATTTATAGATGGTCTCAGATGGTGATAAAATAACAAAGCAGGTCACGGGACACTTGGCACAGTTTTTTTTCACAATAGCAATAACGGACACTGTATGCAGCCGGCCACAATTACATATTGTTTTGTTGACATTAGAAATCAGATACAGTTGAATGAACAGCAGTTTTTGCAGCCTGAACGTAAGGATGCATAAGAGGAATTGCACCATCACTCCAGACATATTCTCCTGCTGAACCACTGACAATACATTATGATGAATTTCTGCACTTGCACTGTTAAAAAAATGAATTCCATCTTTACATTTAAGTAAGTGATTTATTCCTCTATGTTTGATTCGAGCCATTTCAATGTGTTTACATTTTGTGTTCCTGTCATTACTATTCACATTGAAGAGTTAAAATTTGTGCCTCCACAAAAGCAAAATAATATTATACACCCGATGTCATTCTTACTGATAAAAAAAATGTGGTAATGTTTTCCCCATTTTTCTTTCATTTCACTCAGCATCATATACTGGTGAGAGCAAATGTGTGGGCAGCCCAGAGTTTCCTTTCTTGTTTCTGCCTACAGAAAGAGGGGAAAGTGTTTGCTAATGTAACCTGAGTCACCATAAATTCTTTTTTTTTGTTTGTATTATTCATATGTATTATAACTCACTGATTTAAAACAACGTATCTTAAAAGAACAGTTTATATAAACATGCTAATTTGCTTTCTTGCTGAGTTAGATCATACGATCAGTTCCACTAACATGTCTGTATGGTAAATAGCCAGTTAGCTTATCTTTGCATAAAGACTGAAAACAGGGGAAACCAGCAGAGACTCCAGTTCCTGTTTCCATGCAAGAAATATACACTTTGGGCTCTGCACAGATTAACAAATGACACACATAATGTGTTATTTAGTGATCTTCAAAGATGTGGGTTAGTGGGTCAAGTCAGCTGTTTATCCCTGTTTGTGTTTATGCTAAGCTAAGCTAAGTGGCTACACCTTTGTATTTACTATACAGACACGAGAGTGGTATTATTTCTATCATCTGACTCTCAGAAAAAAATTAGCATATTTCCCAAAATGGCAAACTATTCCCATGTAGGATAGCAGTAGCTGATTTTTCACCCTAATTGCTGTCATCTAATATGGCAGCATAAGCTCAGTGCAGTGGATGTGAGGGGGTGGCTGCCTGTGGTTAGGGGCTAGACATTGTTTGCGAACAGGCAACTACCTGAATCGAAACTTTTTTTGTGTTAAAAGGTCATTGTGAAAGGCTACTTGCTTCAGTGTTTTCAAGTCCCCCCACTTGAGCCATGAAGTACCCTCACTGGGGCCGATGATTAGCAATTATGAGAGCGTAAAAGTTAAATGGAACAAGCAGCTCACAGCAGTAAGCAGTGAAGGTCACCACAGGAACAAATATGGTTTTACACCCCCACAGACTGTAGGGACAAAGTTTGAATTTACTTTTCTAATCAGTCACACTTGAAAAGGGAAAGGACACAGTCTGAAATGAGTTTGCACGCTCCATCCTCCTGTTATTCTTCCCATAAGCAGCTAAGACAAAGGAAAAAGATGAGTCACTCGACTGTGAGTGTGTGGTCTTTACCACAACCCAGTTTTCCCATTAATGAAGCTGGAAGAGTAATTTGTTATTTGTTTTTCTTCTTTTTTTTTAGGGAAATTTCTTTGGTTAGTTTATAGTTTACGTGTTTTCAGAAACAAGTTGATTCATCATTAATAGTAAAAATCCATTTTAGGAATTTAGCCAGCACTCTACTAATAGAGTAAGAGAAGAAGGGCAATGTAAATGTCTGAATTGCTTTATGATAATGATATCAAGAGATTAAAGGGGTCAGGAAGTAGATGAAAAAAATAAACATATGTGGTATATTTACGTAAATTATGAAGGCGTAATTAAAGGTAAAGGGTTGAAAACTTTATCTTTCTGATATGGGGTTGTTTGTTCGGCATGGAAAAATCATAACAGCCTTGATCGGAAATGAAACCCTCAACTCTGGAAATATTTGCTGTTAATAATAACCCTGTGCACGTCTGCACCCTCTCACCATTTTGGAAAAGCTAAACCCCAACAGAAAGCCATTAAGGGCAGTGGAATTTCCCCCACTGAGCACGATCTTTAGGACACAACTATCACTATCAAACAGAGAGAAAATGTGTTTTTTTCTTTCATTTAGGATACATATAGGTATCAGACTAGAGCATGGCACAACTGTACAGGAGGTCATGACACACAGGATCTGATGTAATTTGGAGACACAAAGACTTGCACATGCATGATGATTATGTAAATCAATCTTCCATGGTTGGAGTTTTATTTTTGCTTCCACCCACAACATTAATCATGATCAACAGGCCAATAACTGACATTTAACACTTTTCGATTTTTGTCTACCAAAGTCATTTGCATATAAATATTATTGAAATTTAGCATGGCACATATTGATGCATGTGTTAAGATTCAGAAAACAGATACAGTTAAAGATTATTCAACTGCCACTGATAGTCACATGGTATTTTTTCTTTTGTAACAGTAGAGGGCAGTCTAAGTATGGAGATAAAATTATAGTCTGTGGCACAAGTTGAGGGTTACACACTTTCTCATGATGTGACTCATATGATGTGATTCATGTTTTCAACTTTTCAGTGTGAAATACTCACAGCGTGGGATGATATTGACAGGCAATGAGTTCATGAGTCCTCATGGTTGAGTTTTATTATTCACCTCGTCAAAGACAGGGCCATGTACTGCAAAGTATGTTTTCTGGTCACTTTCAGTTACTTTCAGATAATTGTGTAAAATCTTGGCAAAGATAAAGAATGAAAAATAAAGTTGGTTTAATTTGCATGGCAAGAAATACCCAAGTTTATGATTTTTGATGAGAAATGAAATCTGCGGCTCTCAGGGGCTTAAACACATGATATATGCATAAGCACGTCTTTACAAGTGTGATATACCCATAATGGGCTGTAGAGAGCTCCGCTAAACACTTTACTGCACAGTGTGCCCCCAGACCATCAGAAACCAGAGCCTAGTGCCCCATGGCTAACGCATGTTTGCTCTGACAGCCTTCCATCATTGATAAATAACAGCAGCTCTTCTTTAGCCTGCTGGTGGAGTCGCTTTCAGCTGCAGCTCTCCAATGCGTCTCCACAGCCAAGATTGAATCTTCCCCATTCATTAGACTAAGTGGATGAGGCTCTCTAATAGGGGCTCCCTTCCCCTCAATAATTGCCGTTGATTGGCGTAAATTAGACCCTAGTTGCCAGACGAGTGATTCTCGACGACGATAATCCGATTCCCAACTCAAACTAATAGGATTTTAACTCTGGCTTTGGCCTAATGTCCGTCTGCAAACCCTGGCTATGGCCCTATGCCCCATCTAGCCGACGTCCTCTGGATCATATCTGGGCCAGGCCAAACTGAAGCTGCAGTGGTGTATGGATTCGGCAGGGTTACGGGGGTCGGGTCAACGCTGTCCTTCGCCCCATGCTCTCAGTGACTCATCCTTTGCATGACATTCTTGGCATCAATTGGTCATTCATGTGTGTCACTTACATCATCAAGGGAACATCCGTGTGAATGAGACCAGGGTCTGGTGGAGAACAGAGCGGATGTTGGATGTCTTCAGTTGACATGTAGCTCCAGTTTAGGCCTGGGTACTCAATGATGGGACCTATGAGAGCTCTGATTTTTGAGAAACAGTCTGGACATGAATCAGACTTGGCAAACAGACATTTCAATCCCAGAAGCCCGCATTTTGTTCCAGAGGCAGGGATTCTTCTGTGGCTGGATACATAGTCAACATCAATGATGATGACTACTTTGGCTCAACTCTGTTTCAACATAATAAAAAGCTGGCTTACATCACATTACCAGTAATATAATGTTACTGAGTGTTTGTGAAATAGTCTTTTAAATATGTATGTTCCAAACCATTTGCAGCATACAATATATGAACAGATTTATGAATTGCACCAGATGTAAAATGAAGCACTGCTTCCATATGACGTTAACTACAATGAACTCAAATCTTTGAACCATTTGTGAACGGACAAATGGTGACGATGTTGTCCCATTTTCGATGTTTTGCATTTTGATGTGATATGGGATTGAAAAGAATTAAAAACACCACTCAATCCCAATTTCAGTCCTGAGTTACCAGTCTGGCACCTTCCCATGTGCCTTCCCAACAACATGAAGAGGATCACATTGAATGTTCTTTTGTCATTCAGTTGATAAGGGGACGGTGCTACTACTAAGGCCCGAGGACTAATGAATCTCCACTCCATTACCGCTGAATCGGACAGATTGCTCTCCGGGAGAAATGAATTGAGTTTTTTGTATTTGTGAGATCATTCTCCCTCCATTAACTGCTCTTTATCCCGTCTCTTCATCACAGGCAAATCAGGTTAGGCAGCCATGATTAGCTGGGGTGGCCTCCCTTTTTAAAAGGTAATTGGGTTTGGCGGCTCAGCTGATAGTGCCATTAGGACCAATAAAGGCTGGGCTTGGCTCATCGAGTGAAACAGATTCTTCAGCAGCAGATGGCAGACGGAGGGAGAGGGCTCTGATGCATTGAGGCTGAAAACAAAGTTTGTGTAACCAAAGTAGTTTGGGGGCATCCTCTCTCCATATATCCCACCCCCATGCCCCCCATCCCTATCACCTAACCAGCTTAATATTTTTGTCTTTTCAAGTGGTGATGGTGACATTTTCAAAGGGAGGCAGTGATGGCTTTTAATATGCTGAACACTGATTACAAAATGATTTGGCCATTAGAATGTGATATTTTTTATTTGGATAATTAATCATTCACACAAAAATGTTTTAATGGCTTACTTAGGGCTATGAAGTCACTGAGAACTGGTGAAGGGTAGGACTAATGCTTTCTGGGAAATCGGTTTCCCTCACACCAATGTAATGTAATGCCCTTGTTATTGCTAACAGCCATTGGAACGCAGAAATGATAATTTTTCTGATTTCTTCTGTGATTTACTACAGCTTTAAAATCCAGGGTCTTTGTTCTAACCTGTTGGCATGTAAAAAGGTTCATCAGCGGTTGATGAAGATCGAAGATGTCGAACGAGGACGCACTGTGCGACCAACAATTGATCCCTCCCAGCTGTATCATCTCCTGTCATCTGGAGTAAAGGAAAGGTGAACTTGCCAATTCCGAGAAGTCCCGCAAAGCCCCAGATAACCTTACTGCATCTGGGGCTTTGTCCTATAGGAAAAGGTGCATTAGTGGTGACAGGAGGGCCGGTGGGGACTGGTGCTGATGGGAGATTTAGACGGCTGGAGGTGGGCTTGTGTATTATGTGGCTGGCCATTGCTGTGACTGTCTCCCTCTTATCTCTTCCACTGAGGGGGTCTGATCCCCACCGCTTTTCTTATCTGCGGGTGAGACTTAGTTTCTCCCCCTTTTCTTTCCCGGAATCGTCCCAGTTTAGTGAGTTGTGGCATTGGCAATGTGAAAGGTGACTCTGTAGCCTTTTTCCCCCCTTTTTTTCATTTAAACCAACTGCAAAGTTCACATAAAGAAGCCATCTTTTTGGTATCATCTTTAAATCATTTGTGGGATTTGATTTCAAGACATGCTTCATTCATAATATGATCAAGTGGGTTTCTGTCGACCTTATCAACCTTGAGGATGGTTATAATTTGCTGCAAAATGAAACAACCCCAGTCAACAAAAGGCTGCTGCCTATTTTACTATGGTGATTTCTCTCAGTCTTTTGTCAGTAAGGTATTCTGACACAGGAGAGGAACAAAACAGGTATATATAATAGAAATGCAATGATGTATATTGCTTCTGTGTGTCTGTTTCTGTGCCCGCACACACACAGGATTGCTATTGCTTAAGTATAACCAGAGGGTTGCAGTACATTTTCACCTGAGAGCTGCACATTTCCAGCCCTCCTAAATAAAACATTGTGTCGCCAGGCGCCGGTAAGTGTCCCTCAAAGAGCAGAGGGAGGAAGGGCGAGGGTAAAAAGCGTCCAGGTTAAGTTGTTTGAAAGGCCCCGGGTATTAAGAGGCATTTTACACTTAAGAAGTTGGTTTCGCTGGGTTTTCTGTTTCCCCTCTTATTGATTGATGCTCAACTATCAATGCATAATAGAAAAGCACTCAGAGCAAATGCAGGGTTATGGCCTTGGGAGGGAGTCGGCAGACGAGACTGCAGCACCCCCCCACTCCAATGCCATTATTGGCCCATAAAGGATCCCTCGGGAAGGCCACGGTGTTCAGATCAGCACACACCAAATACCCAATTAAAAAAGGCTTTAAATTCCCTCCTCTTTCCTGGACAAAAATCAATCTGAATTCAATCTATTCGGCTAGGATTCCGACAGAGCAGGTAATTGCCCATAATCGGTCAGCTAGGTGACAACAGCTTAAAGGGGAGACACTAATACAATCAGGTATTTGCTTTCAACGCCCGTCCTGGGCCCAGGCCTTGGCTGTCGAAAAACAGGTAGAGTGCAGTTTATGTAGCCATCAGACAAAGGCGTATATAAAGTTACACAAGTCTTCTATTGTGGGGTGCTCGACAGCTGATAAAGAGATTCTGTAAAGTACTGGAGGAATGATACTTCCTAAATGACCCATCATAAAGCCGCAATAAATGTATTCAGCAATCGTCTTCGAAAATAGCTTGTCAAAGAACTGGAAATGAAATAGCGCTCATATTCTTCTATAAGAGGTTTGCATTGTCAACACATATTATTAACATAATTTGCACACAATACTCGCAATCATGTCAGGATTATTTCAATGAAATTCTATGCTCCTGCTAAAGACATGGCATACTTAATGGTAGCATTAGATAAGTAGTACTTAATGGGGGTATATTACTGTACATGGCCCCACCCCATCCCACCCCACCTGGCTGGATGTTTTTCCATGGCCTAATGCATGTGCTCACGTGCTGCCTTAATGTTTTTTGCTCTCAAGCAGCTCTCTGGAAAAGGGTTCATCATCTTCCAGACGGCCGGTGCCATCTCTATGTTAATTAAAACAGACACGGACACGGCACAAAGCTGCTACTAATTAGACATGAAGCAAACTGCAATTTTGTTTTGTTTTATTGTTTAAGTAGACAGTTTTCATGGTCATGTAGGTGTTGACATTTTCCTGACATTTTGGATGTCATGGCATGTTCAAACAACCCACTGTATCACTTAAAATTTCATAATTTTTCAGTTTCATGGCCACCCAGGTCAAAATATTGTATGGTATTGGGGAAAAAAGACACTGTTCAGGTTCCATGTCACTAACGAAAACAAGTGCTGCTGTGAGAAGTCGGCTAAATCTAAACCAAAAGACACAAACCACTGAGCTGAAGATTGTTATTTGTTTTTAGGGGAGCAGAATCTGCCCCGCTGGCTTTAAGTCCAGTTTGCTTGGCTGGTAACATGATGTCCAGGGGTCAGCGCGGGTCAAAGGGTCAGCGGCAGAAGGCTACGATTAATGGATCTCTCAATAAAAACGGGAGCTAATATTACCAACACTCTCTCTCTCCCACAGCCTGACTTCACCAAAGTGGAGAGGGAATTCCTCGTAGCAGACAGCGCAGGGCAAACAGCTTGGCTCTTGAAATTATTTTCTGTAATGGGTCCAGGTTCGAAAGTGGAAGCGCACTTTTAATTGACCAATCAAAAGGAAACAAAGCACCAATCTTCAGACACGAAGCAGAAAGCCAATCGAATTTGCTTCATTTCCTGCTGGATCCATGGCCATTTAAGACTGTTGCACAGTACATCAGTGCAGTTGATTAGGAATATATCAAATAGCCAGCTGCATTGAGAGCTTTTGACTTTGTTGCATTAATAAGCACACTGAAAATCAATTTCTCCTCTTTTATAGTATAGTATTATCCCTTTGTTAAAGAATGAAAAATGTGGAACTGAATTATTAAAACCTAATTTAGTGATACTTCTGGTCATGTATTTCATTTAGATTTTCTTCCTGAAAAGATAATCAGCTTGAAGCTTCTGCAGAATAAGAATACTCATACTGTAATTATAACTTCTACTGTCCAGATATTTACTTATAAGGTATGTATTTATACATGTCATGTCCCCAAAAGTCACGTATCAACAGTATGACATTTATCAAGACACAGAATGTGGTGTAACCATTCTTAAAGTATCCACTGTGTGAGAAACATGGCTTAAGTAAGAAAGAAAGAAAAAAAAATGTCTCGAGCAACAAAAAGGCTCATACTGTGAGGAAAAAGAAATGTCCATTTTTTCTGAAGCAGTCACTGGTTACCATCAGTCATCATGATCCTGTACAGCTGCTCTCAGTGAACCGAGTGACTGAGAGTGGCATGGCTGAATGTGCTCAGCACCATTTGTCCATAAGGTGGCGTATAACACTCTCTGTTGCCAAAACACACTGACGTTCTGATTTCAGCTGTGAGGACACCAGTCAGCATGACTGACACGTACCTCATACTGTGTCACAAAAAACACCATTTGGTGAACAGAGTCATCCAAAGAGCCACTGGTAGACAAAGTATTTTGAGTAAAAGTACTTATCACAATCAGATTAAATACTTCTGTTAAAATACTTCAGTATGACCAATAGCTCTGCATTTACATTTTTGACATACTTTTTACTTTAGTAAAATGCATGAGCCCATAAATCGTCATATAATAAGTAACATTTCATGAGATGAACTACATCTTTAATCTATCTTATCTATCTTAATGTAACTAAGGAGATGATATAGGTGCCTACAGTGGAATAAAAAGCAGGATTTTCCCTGGTGGTAATGTGTGAACGCAGCACAAATGGGAAATAGGTTAAGACTTAAGTTAATGTACTTAGTTACCTTCCACCACTGCAAAGGTCTTTACTGAGTCATGGGAGAGAAAACCCTGAACTATAGCCTGTCAGTACCATGCTGTACCAGTTCAATACAGGGCCAAACTGTGAAAGGTAATGGTTGCTATATAAATGGAGGTTATTTTATTCTAATTTATAGGCATGTTTTGTTGCTGTGGAATCCAAACTTGATTCTACTCACACACAAAGATGCTCCTGTGCAATTTTTCAATGCATTAGTACCATATAACCTGTGAAAACAAATCAAAGAGGCATTTCAGGAGGCTTTTATATGCCCATTTCCGCAGTGTGCAGCGACTTTGAAGCTGTGAGTGACTCAATCTGTTGCTTTCACAAGACCAGGCGCTGCGAGCAGCTTGTATTTGATTTCACAGAGAGGTGGTAAACATGCCGGTCTTTTCCACATCTCTGTTGTTCTGACACGCTCAGCTGAGACAGAGCAACTCTAAAGTGTCAGCTTGAGGATGTGGGCACTAGCAGGTCAGCTTTCACACACACAAACTTACACATCTCACGTTTCAGCCCACACTATGGGTGGATGTTACTGCGAGTGTCCCCTTGCCGGCCCTGGATTAAACGCTGATGTGCTCCATAAATTGAACTTGGTTCTTAAAAAAAGTGGAGCTGTTTGGAAAATTATGTGATTATAGTATGTGATTTAGCTCTGAATTTAGGTATTTACTTTTTAAAAAATGCATCTATTATAAACATGTGCAACAATTTAATTAATTGCTATGGCAATAGTTAAGAAGGGTATTCCTTCAGAGGAATTCTGGAGTAAAATCCACATGTGACAAAAATGTAATTTGCAATCTTTTTTCTGTCTTTCCCACACAGTACCAAATATATTCCTCTCTATTTTAGTCTGTAAACCTCATCTTGAGTCCACTGTAACTTCCACAAACATCATGTGATATCATTATGTAAAGAGGAAGTGATTGCACTCTCTTAGGGCTTATCATTCAAAACGATGTTTCCTTTGTCTGGTGAAATAATATAGGGCTATCAGAGCTGATGAATCCCAGGAGGTGGCTTTTATTAACTCCATCTCATGTTGATAGGTGTGATGGCACCAGTGTTTTCAGAGCAGGACGCTGCAGCTGCTGAGGCACCAGGGGTTTTCATGTTCTCACATTGGGAGCTACACCGAGGCCCTGAGGATGTGAATGGGACAGACTCCCCACCCCGCCCCCCACCCCCCCACTCTCTGCCTTTCTTCCATGTAGCCCTGTCAAGCCCGAAGGCCACCCTGTTGTCACAAAGTAAATCAATGTCCCCGCCCCAGCCTGACGTCCCCCTCACCGCTTGCCCATCAAGAGAAGTTGTCCACACATTGATATTCCCCCTCCTCGTCCTCTCCTGGTCTTTATTATTTTAACTAATCAGGATTGCTGCACCTGTCTGTCAATTCTGCGGGTCGCCATTCCATGCAAAAGGGAAAGTAATTAAAGTGGCTGGCAAGGCATGCTGGGGGTTTGGTTTGGGGCAGAGAAGGCGGTGCAGCCTTGACAAGATGAATTGGATACAGAGCTTTCATTAAATCCACTCCTCCTCTCTCTCTCTCTCTCTCTCTCTCTCTCTTTCTCAACACCTGAAGCCCTCTTTGTGCTCGCTCGACTGTGGCCAGGTAAGGAAAGAGTTAATAAAGCAGCGGCTGTGTTGTTTCTAATTGTGTGGATGAATAAATGATTGCTTGAGGACAGCGTGAATACTCATGTGTTGGAGGCCCAGATAATTGTATCCTCAAAAATATTTGATATTGTGCAGATAGCTCATACCTTCCAGAAACATTCAGGGTTCAGACGCTTCAAAACACCTCAAGTTTTCACTTCTGGCCCCATATAGTTCAATATCATATTTAAATGTTAGAACCACTTTCACTTAATATATCATATTGCTATCATCATTTTAGATCCTTGTGATTCACAAATGTTTTAACATTTTGGACAATTGTATTCAAGCTAATTGTGCAGTCAAAGCTACTTGAACTGCTCCCGAACAGTTGACATTTTAGACTTTGGATCACATTCAAATTTGTGGTTATATTCATTTTGGATTTTCTTTGCAGATCACAGCAAAAAAGTTGTAACAAATGTCCTATTGTTGTTGCTAACATTTTTGCACAAGGATGCATTTTTGGCTGTTAAAAGTTTAGTTGCCATCAAGTCTAAAAAGAAACACAAAAGTTACTGATAGATGAATTAATATATCACTGCCCACATTGCTGATTTTTCAGCAATTCACATAGGTCTGGTGTCGTGCCCTACTGATGGCTGTGAGAAAAAATATTTAGCAATCAGAGCGTAGTAGGTAAAATTAAAACTGAGAATTGCACAAAATCTTCTCACATAGCTAGCACACACGAAGAAACAACAGAAAAATGGCAGCATGAGATCTGCAGAGCTGTACAAGGTTTGGAGGATTATGTTTAATGCTCATTAAGAGCACATCCAACATTTCCTGGTCCCCATTTTGAAACTGGTAAATGATTTTAGCATTTTAATATGAAGACTATGAACCAAAAATGACAAAAACAACAAAAACCAAAATGAAAATATTTCAAAAAGTAACTTTCATATGTCAGCACATCACGTCTGAACTTGACCAACCATTTGGACATTTTACACACCAGTGACTCCTGAACTCTTATTATGCCAGCTGAGGGAAAATGCTTTTTTTTTTTTTTTTTTTAAATTATTTTTAAGTGGAAAAAGTCAGAGGTCAAGAGAAACTCTGTTCAAGACCGAGAGAAGTTCAACACATAAGAAAATGTTCCAAAGGCCAGACTCAAACCTGAGTCTGTGCTGCTGCGAGTGCTGACACTCCAATCACATCACCCCCACTGTCTGCACCAGTCGGGAGCCTCATAAGGCCTTTTCCTCCCTCCCTGCTTCACAGCCCCTTGTTCTCGTTCTGAAATCATTGCCTATGACTTGATTGCACTCATGCATCGGTCACCTGGTGCAATCACATCTTAAGTCATATCTCTGTTAGCTTTATGGCTCTGTGTTTCAATAACCTCCGGCTTGTAAGCACCTTCAGGTTGACACAGAGGAAAAGAAACGTCTTTGTCGTGTGTATTAACACCGCCTTGTGGGGGCAACTTAGTGTCAATAAACCCTGCTGCTGGCAAGGCGACGGCGGGCAGGAATGGACAATCAGAGCGTCTGCAGGGGATCTGCAGGGATACATAACACGGCGGGGGCTCTGGGAGGCTCAGCATCTAAGTGGGGACTTGGGGTCTTCTACAGCATTGTGGGTAATGATCTGCATTATGAAGCATCAGAGCACTTTATGAGGGTCCCTGAGAGGGTGGTGGTGGTGGTGGTGGTGGGGGTGGGGGCTATTCTCCAGCTCAGTCAAAACGAGACGTGACGCCACGTAACCTGCAGAATGAGCCCCCAGCTAAAGCTTTCCATTTGGAACCCTTAGCCAAAGCCGACCCTCCCCTCCCTCCCCTCCCTCACCCCGAGTCAGTGTCATCTTCACTGAAACAGGAGCAAAGTGCTTTAAAAGGGGAGATGGGAATAGACCAGGGGGAGGGTTCGGGGGAAATGTGATTATCATCAGAAAAATGCAATGAGACCAAGAGTGTTTAATGCACAAATGCACAAAAAGTGATATTTTATTACAGCTTGAAGGCTTTCAAAAATTACTGGAAAAGGCAGGAAAATGTGTCTGAGATGGAGACTCTGAAATGCCTGTTTAACAGGACATAATCGGTTTAACCCTGATGTGTCCTGTCCTTTTCACACGAAGATATGTTTCTCTGACCCCTGATTTGATTAAGTAAAACTTCATTTTGGGGGGAAAAACCACTTTGTTGCTATTACTGCTGCATTTTCAAGATGGATGAATGTGAAAAAAGCAGGCTGCATAAGACGTCATTTTTTTGATGTCGCTCTCAGTTGGCTTACTTGACTGACGGTCTATACTGTATCTCTGTGTGTGTGTGTGTGTATGTGTCTCATTTTAAAGGAGTCTCACGTTCCCATAATACATAATGCTGCAAAATGAGATAAGAGTGTTTAGGATGACTGTGAATTACATTGACTGCAACTGAGGAACATTTCCTGATTTCATTTTACTCTTAAATGTAACAGTTAACAACATCCGTTTTAAAATTAGGATTGAAAAGAGGCCTGCTACGCCCGTATGATCATGCCATCATTATTCACTCAAACCTGTTTTTATCTTTCATGACTTGTTTTTATTGTAATACATTACATTTTTATCAGAAGAACCAAAATCAAACACCCTCATGTTGAGTTATTTTTTGCAAGATCAATGAAAATTTCTGCCTTTAT
The DNA here is from genome assembly GCF_001640805.2 of Lates calcarifer. Taxonomy (NCBI): domain Eukaryota; kingdom Metazoa; phylum Chordata; class Actinopteri; family Centropomidae; genus Lates; species Lates calcarifer. Next base: position 22,252,042 of record NC_066840.1, on the reverse strand, counting down.
GATTTTTTTTTTATGTTGCCATGACGTTTATAGAGCACTGATGCATTATTTTCAAAAGTAATGCATTTAATATGGGCCAACCCATTAGTGACAGGGGTTTCACTTTGGTTTGAGTTTTTAAACCAAATCTATGTTTAAAAAAATAATATGATAAAAACAGTAATGTAAAGGAAATCCTGTTCAACCGTACTTCACTTCCTGGTCAACCAGTTAAGCTTCACACCAGCGTTACACGCCAAACATAACAAACCAATGCCAGGTATCAGAACGTGCCAACATGAAAGGAAGGGCACCTGTCTGTGGTTAATGTTGAATACCAGCCATTTTAGTGTGAAATTTGAGTGACTGTGAAGTCTGTTCCATTCCAAGATCAACCTCAACTGAACCTGTCAACTGACAGGAGAGTGGATAAGGGTTAAGAGAATTTTTAGTTTATTTTCTTGTGATCGTTCATGATAAAGTTATTTTTCAACACAATGACCCAGGGGCTCAGGAAACAGCTAACTGTTATCATTTCATTCTTTTCTAATTATTTTGAGATCTCAGCAAGAACAATAATGGAAAAATCATTTTCTACAACAAGTTCACAATTATATTTTGGGACCAGAAAAGAAAGAGCTACAAAATCACATTCATGCACTCTCTATGTGCACATAGGGCACATAGAGAGTGCTAACAAATACATTTAAAAATGAATGAATGAATTGTAAAAAAAAAAGAAAAAAAGGTAGTTTAAAAAATCTCCAACTTCCTTTTATGTGATTCATTTGGACATTTAATGTCCCTTTATGTGCTGACAAAATCCCCCTAATTCTTAAACTAAATAAACAATTTAATGGTGTGTGTAGATGCAGAGCTGCACATATAACAGGATATATTGTAACCAAATTACCAAGTTAGTTTGTTGTTAGTCTCACAGGCCCAGTAAGAGCACAAAGCTACAGTATGTTGGCAGGACAAATAGAGAGGTGTTCCTCTGTTGAGGATTTTAAATACAGTGACATACAGTATGTAACTGTCCAAGCAAGCTTATCCCTGTCACAGACAAATAGTAATCCTATTGGAACATAAGCAGCCTCATGCAAATGCCATCAAAAGTCAGAAATAGATTCATCTCAGCAAATATCTTGGCTTTTCAATAATCAAACCCAGTCTGAACTGAGACATCCACCACTTAAAATCATGACAGATGCAGCTCACAAAACGAGCGCTGCTGCTTTCAGACTGAATCCCGCCGTGGAATATCCCGACAAAGTTAATCGCAAAGTTAATAGCCTTTGCTCTGAGGCCTTCCCTCACAAAACAACAACATGTCAGAGGATGTAATCAAATTGTAATTTGAAAAGCTCCTTGAACCCCACTGAACACCACTTTGACTCCAAAATGGATCCACGTCATTTTCGCTCTGAAACCCTTCACACTCTGATCCATCTGACAAATCTCCATCTCCCCTTTCCCTTTTGTAGCTCTAATAGGTAACATTATCCCATATTAATGGTGCCGGCGGCTGTATGCTGCAGCTAGCCAAGCGAACGGGTGACTACAGATCAGCGGGGTGAGGCGGGCAGATCATTAACCATAATTACCTCCAGCTAATCCACTTCCAAGCAGTACAAAATAAACAGCCAGGCCCATTAGAGGAGCTGACTGTCAGCCTGCAAGTGGCCTGTGGCTCCTTTGGCAATGATCTGAACCCACAGGGGGATAAGAGAAGAGGGGGGAGGGAGGGGGAAGGTGCTGCATGAGTGATGGCGAGCCCTTCTTCTCCTCTTCCACCTGACTGTGAGGGGGGGGGGGGGTTATAACATGGAGGGTGGCAGTGTTGTGGCGTTGCTGGCTACATGCTGGCAGCACTGGTGCTTTTGTTTTGTTTCACCCCACCACCCACCTGCCTCCCTTTCATGTACCCAGATGGTGTTCATTTTGACCTGCTCTGTGCCCCCCCCCCGTTCCCACATCCCATTCATTCTCTGCCTGCAGGCGATTTCCCTCTCTCTTTCTCTCTCTCTCTCACTCACACACTCACACACACACACCCTGTGTTCACCCATATAATTGTGTCATGACACGCGGTTAAGCTCATTTCAGGTCTCTCACTTTTGTGTGCAGATGATTTATTTGCACAACCATTATTAACTTTTCTGAATTTCAAAAGTACACTTTGCATGATCTTGTGGTGATTATTCAATGACGTATTCAACAGTTGCTCAGGCCTCCTATAGTCTGTTAGCTTTACACACAACAACAAACATTTACTTTAGTGCAGTCTTATTTGAGCTTTATTTAACCAGACAGTAAAGTTAAGGAAAATTCAGAGGAGTAAAACAATATTTTTATTTTGAAAAATACCGTATGGCACAGCTATGACTGCCATAAAAACATCTATTGAATATTACTGAGGTTAATCACCTGCAAAACAGCAAACAGCAATATCATAAATGAAACAATCATAGGCTCCATTTAAATCCTAACATTCTTTACAGCTCAATTAAAAGCCACTTTGCATAAAACACATAAAGTAAAGAGGTAACAACTTACGGTTCATTTTACATCAAGTAAATTACATTATATTCACTACTGAATGAAGCCTAGAGAGAGAGAGAGTTTGCACCAGAGACATAAGGCAGCAGGGAGAGTTTCTGAAGTAATTCATAAAACAGAGGTGGATAATGGATGAAGGAGCAATAAACCTGTTTTGTCTGCTTTTCTTTTTTGCACACACACTTCAGAATACATTCATTCTGTATGGATTTGAAATAATCAAACTTCAACAATACAAACTTTAATATTAAAAATTGACTTCAAAGATAAGCAGGATTGCATTCTTTCATTTTTATAAAGTCATAAACCTTTTGCTATTGCTACATAGCCAAAATTAACATTAACAGCTGTTTACTTACCAGTCAAAAAACACTGTGAGTTCAGCATCAAATTTCATTCCTTTGCTTACCAAGAGTTGTCTCCAGTGGTGGAGGCAATGCCATTGATACTTCTTATTTTGCTTCTATTTCTACCACTTCTTTTCTTCAACTATAGTTAGCATGCTAATGAGTTAGCCTGGACCTGGCTTATGTTGTAACACCATTTTGAGATAGTGAGTCACTGTAGTGTTCAGTCTGCCTTCACTCCAACATGAGAGGACGAACAAGTAGCGCTGCCCAGAGGATGTATTCTGATCTCTTGTCCATCAAGTTGCATCATGTTCTTTGTAAAGGTTTATCTGATGCCATCTCAGTTGTTCTGACATATCAGACAATGCCCTTTTAAAATGGCCGCAGGTTAACACAGATCCTACTAACTATTTATGAACAGTATTTGTCTGTGGCTTCCTCTCCTCTGGTGGTAGAGATGACTTTCATCAGACATGTAGTAGACTCTCTTATTCAGGGACTCTGACAGTGGCAGCGTTTTGCATAAAAAAGGCCCTGTTAGGTAATCTCTATTGCTGACTAATATAACACTAGTGACTGAACCCACAGTCAAGGTTTTACATTTGTTGAGTCAGGTAGGTCTTTCCAGGGGAAAGCCCACACAGGAAATGACACCTATAATGTTTTTTGCAAAGCATGGTGTGCTGTTGTTTTCTGTTGTGGTCTGAACACAAAAATGTGTTAGCATGGGCAGCATCATATAGGTTATGTTTTGGGTGTATTTTTTGAACTCATAACATGTGGTTGATGTATTCTGCATGACAGGTCACCCATACATTTCAGCAACATTTGCAGACAATGCCTTTAAGAGTTTATGTTTTCTCAGTTGCCTAAACTGAATTTTATCAAGTATCAGTGGGAGCGATAGGGCAGTTGCACTGGAAAAGATCCAAGTCTATTTGTCTTCACTCTTGGCTCTCTTTCAGGTGCTTATTGCAGTTTTCCTTCATGCTCTTGATGTCTGTGCATCTGATGAAATGGGGGCACTCATCCAAGGAGCAGCTTTCAGGCGGAGAGATGAGGGAAGACTCATCTCTGTGTCTCTTTGATGTCTGTGAACCTGCAGCAGCTTTCATCATCCACCGACTGACTGGTCACCAGCTAAAGAATGACACATTAATCTTGTGTTTGATACAAGCTGATTATATTATTTCTGTTGTGGTTTTGGTTAACATGAGATGATTGGCTTTTAAAATGATACAGAGCGTCAAACTGAAACAAACCTCACCACATCATCAGTGGCAGCCAAGTAACTCAGAGAGAGAGAAAGCAATGGAAATTTAATTTCCTTGCAATTAGAACCTCTCCCTCATAATGAAATCTGAAAGGGGATTCTTTGGGCGTTGTTCATTATTTTCTTTGAAATCGCAGGCTTTTGACACAGGAAATTCAATTCATCAGGCGCTGGGTAGACTTCATTTTGAATCAACGGGAAGTGAGAACAGCCCTGCCAAAGGCTTTTTAATTCACTGGGAGCTTGCGGCTGACACACTCAAAAGAAAAAAAAAAAAAAATAAATAGATTGGAGATGGAAAAATTCCAAATGCTAACCAGTTGGGCTAAAGTAAACTCTTATTGTTTAGATATACAGAGATTAAAAAAAAAATCCATTGCAGGGATTGCTGTAAATGTTCTTTGATATCTCACTGAAAACAACCACAAAGCTACAGAGACATTAAAACTCAGTAAATATTCATCTGGAGACTTTTGCAAGTCAAAATACAGATCAAATAAGACTGTACAGAACTGTCTGTCAGTGCAGTGTGTATTACAACCCACATATATTGTTGTACAGTCGATGAGGAGGTGTCATGTCTCCTCTTGACACCTCCTCGACATCAAGTATTGCTGACACACCCCAGGCCAAACAACATTTGCAAACTGTGCTTCACAGTTGTTGACATAATTTACATAGATGGGTGAAGGATGTAAAAAAATGTAATAAACCATTTTGTTTAACTGAAAACACATGTGACACTGTCTGAACTTTCCCTCTATGAATGAAAACAAGCACTTAGACTGATCTTTTCTTTGCTTGTTCTTAAATTGAGAAACGGTTGCAATGGTAAAACTCTTATGAGACTTTCTAATACCACCAGTAACAGGAGGTGCTGTTGTCAGTGATAATGCCTTGCATTTTCTGTCTTTAACTTCTACATTAATCTCTAAGTTTTTATTCAGAGTTATTTTCCTTATTTTTCTCAACACAAGTACAGAAATATGCAGAGGGAAGGACGTCATTTGTCTTTATCCAAGTGCTGTTTCAACTGTCAAAAACATCCTCTTGGAACAAATGACAGCTTCTAAAATGAGGCAGTTGTTTTCCAGTGACCTTACATGGATGTTATACTTCTGCATTTGCCATCAATCACATGTGATAGAGTTTGCGAAAACTGTACTTAGAGAAAACATATCTCTTCCAGCTGAAATGTCCTTACGATCAAAACAAATACTAAATCTAATTTTGACCAAATCTGCCTGCCAGCAGTTTATGGGGCAGCTTAAGAAAAGACAAGTGAGTCTAGCCAAAGTTAGCAATCAACCCCTGCAAATAAATCACCTGACCGGAGGAGGGAAGACAGATAAACTGCAAATCAGAGATCAGGTTCACTCGACTTGAAACGCAGCAAACTTATTGGGTTTCACCAACAGGTGCATTTGACTCAGATTTCCAAAGGGTTTCCTTTTATTTTGAACAACACCTGCTCTTAACTCTTGTAAACTTTTTTTTTTTTCCCAGATCGAGTGATCCTGTTTCCAGCAGCAACCCAGAGCAACACTAAAAGCCACCCAACCCAAGAACAACCGGGAAACATTAACCGGCCGCTCCGCTACCCACTAATGGATCGGACCCATTTCATCAGCAATCTGACATCTAATGAATATATATTTTATCTTCCCGTGCCAGTTATCGGAATGTCCTCCCCGTTCCGAGAAATGGCCGCCCTGGGACTCTTTTGAACGGACCTTTTTTCCTTCGACTGGCACCTGTACGCCAATCACACTCGCTGCAACCAGCCCACAATCCTCCCTTGTTTTTTTCCTCTTCCCTCTCTGTCTTCAATATGGTACGTGTATTAATAATTCATGGCCAGTTATTAGGGCCAGTTCAATAGGAGATCTGCTGATGGAGGGTCGGTGCTCGCCTAGCGTGCCCGGAGGGATGCTGCGTGTTGTTGTGTCAGCCCCCATCTGCCAGAATGCAATAAGGCAAACAATGGAGGCCTTGATTTCCACCAGCAGGCCCATAATCTTTAAATGGCTATTAGCTGAAGAGTGCAACCAGTCAATAACCGACAAAATCCTTTTAAAAGCTTCTCTCCCTCTCTCACTCCTTCTCTCTCTTTCTCCATTCCTCTTAATCTCTCTCTTTCTTTCTGCCTCTCAGTGTCTTTCTTCTTTCTTGTTTCTGGTCAAATTGGGACACAGTTGTTATGATAAAACTCTTATCATGACAGCAGTGACAGGAGGAGCCATTATCAATGGCCAGAATGAGAACAACTGAGGTCAACATCCATTTTCTTACCATCTCAGGAATCAGTACAGTCCATCAAACCACATGTTGATGGTACGTGACTTCACATGACTTACTTGGGCAGGTATCGTTGACCTTTAGGTTCTCTTGTCCTAACTATTCCTATTCATTCATTTTATCTCATTATTATTTTCCCATGTTTTTCTCAACGCCAGAGCAGAAATACACAGAAGGAAACTAGTCACCTTTCCGATGCAGATTCAGTTGTCAGAAGAATCCTCCAGCAGCAAGTGACAGTGTCCTGAAAGAAGACAGTTGTCTCCCGGTGACATCGTATGGATGATATACTTCTGCTTTTGCCATCAATCACGTGAGATGCAGCTTGAAAGAGATTGAATTACTGTTTACAAGGATGAGATTAAATTGTTTTTAATACACAATGTTATGAAAGCAATAACCTTTTTGATGGCCGCAATCATATCCTAATAAAACTGATATTCATTAGTGTCAGGGAATATTCCCTGCTTCCAATCTCCGCAAACTAATACGCTACCTGAATCACAGCGGCTGGTACACAAACAAATCCTGATGTCCTTCACGGCTGACAAGGTAAACAACACATGCTCTGGATGAACAGCAGATCACTTACAGTACAGTCTTCAACAGTCAGGAAGACTGACCTCTGTGTTTTGATTAGAAACAACATGCAGAGGGGTAAAAAAGTCAGATTTCTGATGTCCTGTGTCACAGATGTTCATCTTCACATCTGCAGGGAATTTAATATTTAAGTATACAGTGAATACTTGTGCTAATGTTCCTCTCTTTCCAAACTCAGTGTTTTATGTCCATTACAACCCCCTGTGACCCTGTACTCTGTTATGGAACAAAAGCTTTGCATCCACCAGGCTTCACGACGACACTGACTCTTACATTATCAGCTGCTCAGTGATGGAGGATGATGCTACATTTCAGCATCAAAAGCTTTAAAAGCATCAAGCCAAAAAAACAACAACACATATTTCCATTTGATTTTATCATTTAAATGTTTTCCAGTACTTCATTGGATGTTTTCTTTTTTTTGGATTTCTACTCTCATAAGCCAGCTCGCTCACACGCATTAAGGAATTTCGCTCTGTGACTTTTAGGGCTATATCTCAGAGATAAGTTAGGGCTGGGTGGGTGGTGATAGAGGTAGGTGAACATTTTCTTAGTGTTGTTGCAGTTCCTTCTAGTCACCAATAGGAGTCAACAAAGGTCAGAGTGCAGATTACTTAAATGCTGTTTCCCCTAAATATTTTGAGTACCAAGTGCTGAAAGGTGGCTGCTTGTAGTTTCCTAGTGTTTCAGTATATTCCATTAGTGTGTTTTTATGGTGGAAAGAAAGCAATATAATCCACCCTTAATCTTCTGTCTGTATTCACAGTTTTGAACAAAATGTGGCCACATACATTTTCTGTCTTGCACAAAAATGAAAGTTTTGTGCTGGAATATTTACCCAGGCCATGCATTTAGCCACATTTTTCCACAATATGATTATTTTAAAGGTACATACTATACAGACAGACAAACAACTGCATGTTCCAGCACTCACATCTCTAACCAAATATGGCTCTGTACCCCTCATTATTGATGGTTCTTACAGAATCAATCATGGTTTTCTCCACACTGTCCAATGCTGCATAAAAATGAAATAGTGCAGAAAACAATAAACACACTAAAATGCTCGCTGACAGTTTTATAAATCACATGACAAAATGATGCATTATGAATGCTTCACTTCCTTCCAAAATGTTTTGTAGTTGCATTATGTATTACTATGTTTCCCATTATCACAGAGGCAAAAACCTTCTCTGCTGTTGCACTCAATTCACTTCTCCCACAGTCTGCTAAAAACACACGACAAGTTGTGGAAGGAGCGAGGGAGTCAGTGAGTCAAAAACATCACCTCAAACAGATTGACATGTAGGTTACCACATCGTCACACATCAGCACGGGTGTTTTGACAAGCCAGCGTGACCTCTGTGTTGCACAATCACATGATCACAACCAGTCAGTTCAAAGGTCAACGCTAATGGATGGTGTAGCGAGGGAAGCAGCTTTATGTCAGGGTGTATGTGGGGGTATATACGTATGTTTGTGTCTGTGCTGCAGTTTGAGAGCCGTACTCTCATAAAGACAGGGAGTTTCCTGTTATGTGGCAGTTAGTTTGATATACAGCATCGTATAAGAAATGACACTGTGGACTTTTAACGTGGTATTTTGTGATGTGAAACTAGTTTGAAATGATTTTTAGGATCCTAGCTCTGGTATATGAAATAATGGATCACATGGTCAATAATTCTTTTTCCAAAATGACATTTTGACGCACATCAGTCTATTTTGCTGAAGGCGTAAATGTCATAAAAAGAAAACAAAAGAGACAATCAACCAACAAAAACATTATATTCTTACAAAGTACTATTGTACACTGTCCAAAAAACTACGTACATGCCTGTATGTGACTTTACCACGTGCTGTTTTATGCTACACCACACTCATATTATATTTAACTATATTTGACTTTATCCAGTGTGAAATGTGTTATAAATTCACACAAATTCACTCAAACCCTGTCACTGAAAAAAAAATAAAATACAATTAAAATAAAGAGAAAAAGAGTAATGGATTAATTATGTGATGAAAAAAATCTTTAAAAAGAACTGCTGACAGTTGATGTTGATTTGTTTTGGTGCCCTGTGTATAGGGAGACTATCAAAATAAAAGTTCCCATTCTTTGGTTTTGGTCCAAGGCCAGCACACCCACACAGGAAACACAACATATTAAAGGCTCAGTCTACATAGGAAACACCTCCATATGTGCCCCAACCTCCTGCATCTTTTTAACTCCTGTCTCTCTCCTACCTTGTTCTCTCTCACTCTCCCATTAGTCCTTCCTTTCTCCCCTTATCTTTTCCATTTTTGTTGCTAACTCACTTTCTCCACCTCTGCTTGTTCTCTTTCTCCCTTCTTTGCATTCTCCCTCCACCTTACACCCCTTCCTCCCCCTTCTCCTCCCCTCTCTCCCTCTCCTCCTCTGCATCCCTCAGTATCCACCCGACAGAGAGTCATCCATCTTCATTGGGGAGACACATGTGCTGTTTTGACAGTAAGGGCTCTGACGGAGCGAGAGGAAGGAAAGCAGCAACCCCATGACAGCAAAGACACATTATCGGTGGGAAAACACATCCGACCATCAATTACTGAAGCCCATCCAACTTCACCAACACTTTGGGTATTAGCTGTTGTCACTGCCGTCTGGCTCAATGATCCGCCATCACTGGAGAGGTGTTAAATCAATCCACTCAGTTAATTCTCTATTAGTCAACACTGTGTGTTTGATATGGTTCGATATGAAAGGCACAAGCCCTAAATGGTTTGCAGTTTTGATTTAGATGAATACTCTGGTTGGAGATCTTTTCTTTGCCCACTTAACCACTGAGGCTTTTTCTGCTAACTACCCTGATTTTATTCCTGTTTATTCCAAATCAACTATGATAGCTGCTGCTGTTGGAAATAAAAAAACAAATCACTTCCTGTGCGGCAGAAGAGTTCTTGGAACAAAAACTGGAAAAGTTTGAATCACAGTTTGTTTTACGTCAGTCAGCCAGTGAGATGAAAATCATCATTTATCCATTTGAAAATCTTGTGAATTATTACTTTGCTGCCTGACCATTCATCACATTAATGTCTTTTTTTCTTTTTTTAAACAAATGACAGTTTGATTGATAAAAGACAATCAATCTGATATGAGAAGCATCAGCAATGTAACTGATGTGGAGCTGGATTTGTTTGTAATTGCTGTCAGAGGTGATCTTAGTCAGTGTCCTGCCATTTGGAGCCGTATTACTTTGACCTTAAGATGACAGTTCAATTAAATATAGTGTCTTCAGGCTGAGAGGATGTGACAGGCACGTCCATGACAGTTGCCATAAGGACATTAATGACATCGCTGCCAGTCAAACTGTCACTAGTCTCTCCTCTGTTGCTTTTTGTTGTCAAGGAATTAAGTAAAAAAAAGGAAGAAAACCATATGAAGGAGAGTCAGTCAAATCAATGTGCCTGATAGTCACAATTCTTATTTTAGGAGACAAGAGAAATGGCAGCTAAGTTACAGCTCAGAATTGAGACAGTGACAAATTTCTATTGTTTTAGCTCTGTACTATGTTTGAGCCAATCTATGTCAAATCATGTACATTTTATCAAACCATGTGACTGTGCTTTAGAAGTTATGTGTGTTTTTGCAGTGCTTCCAATCATCTGTTGGTTTCCATTCATTTCTGTTTGGCATGAAAGTCTTTTAAGAGACTATTAAAGCTTGCTTGAGTTGCACAGTCCATCACAGTGAACGTCATGTCTGCCTCGATTTTTGTCAAAGTTACATTATCAGTATGAGGTAATGCAGTGCAGATGTTTCAAATCAAATCAATCTGCTCTTAAACCTCATTACCACACAATGATAATGTAACACTGACAAAATTAATGTGGACTTCATGTTCACTATGATAGATTATACAACTCAAGCAAGTTTAGTCCACTGAGTCTGCCCCATGCAGAGAAACAAATGGAAGCCAATGGTTCAATGGGTGGGAAAATGCAAAAATGAAAGCTTGCATAGTGGCATGAATAATGGGAATTATATATGTATATATGATTTGTTGTTAAGGAGAAAAAGCACAATGTTTATTTAAGTTGAAGGTGGTCATATACAACACAGAAAAGGAGGAATGGTGCTGTTTCCTTTTATTTTACTGTGCACAAATCACTCAGAGACTCCACAAAAAGGCCACTGATTCACATTTTATATTGCCAGTGTTTCAGTGTCATTTAAAATCTTCGCAGCATTCTGATGACAGGGCTTGTGCATACAATGTAAACTTGTGCATTAAAGCTAAAAATCTGCATTTTTTGATTTTATAATAAAATGCTTGAGTCTACATGATACAACAAACAGTGAAATGTGAATGACAAACTGCAGTGTATAATGTAAATGAATGAATGATAGTTATCTCCAAAATGAAGATAGCGGGTCCCTAAAGTCCTTGGTTGACAAAATATTAACATGCTGCTTCATACTAAATGAAGAGCCTGAGGTACAAATGAGAAATGAAGGCTTCACGTGAGGCCTACAATCGCTCTAGATCACCTGAACGCCTCTTCACATTTTCACTGGTATCAGGTTGTAAATGCTGATGCACTCATGCATTCTGATAATGAATTTACTCGATCTTCATCTCCATATAGCCTGAACGCGCGTCACGAAATGCTTCCCTGCCATCTTGACATCCATGTAGATCGCAGTAATCAGTCTTTGATTTACTACCAAAATGATCCTCTGTGATTTTATTTGTGCCTAATGTTGTTTTTAAAGTTGTCACATAAATCAAGTCAAATCAAGAGGAGGAAGAGGTGATTCTCCCTTCCTCCCCCGTGCATTAGCTCATCCTCCTCTTGCAGACACTCTCCCCACCCGGTGCTCACTTCCCGTCTGTAGGCGCTTGCTCTCGCTCAGCTCTTCCTCTTGACGACCCTCTGAGGTACGTTTGATGTCAGCGTGAACAGCTTGTTTTCCTTTTCTCCCTCGGATTCCCTCTCTTGCTCCCTCTCCCCTCTCATGCTTCTTATTTCTTCTTTAGACTGAAGTGCCGTCGCGTTATTGGATGCAGGTTTGAGAGGCCGCGGTTCCAGATTGATGGCCGCCGGGGAGCGTGTCCGTGACATACAGGCCTGAGAAGAACCACAGAAAGAGCTCCTCTCTGCCCCCATCCATCATCCCTGAGCCCTAATCACCCAGTGATGGAGAATGTACAGGATGGAAGAGGAGAGAGTTCTGGATGACAGACGTGTGTGTCTTGCACAACAAAAGCAATTCTGTGTTCTGTGAGACACTTTCTTCTCAAGCTTTATTTAACCAGGGGAGGTTTGTGGAGAAAAGATGATCTGTCTCAGTATCGCTGCTCATACAGTTAAGCCCTCATCTCACAGGAATAACATCATCGCAGAATGTGAAGTGATCTGTAGTAATTGTAGAGATCATCAGTGATTTCCCCTTTGTCTTATCTGCATTAGGTACAGTGATGTACTGATATATAAATACTGAGCAGAGCAATGACTGCTAACTAACTGGTTTTTTGCAGTGTAACGGGTGATGATACCATGCTAGAGTAATGACTTTTACAAACACTGTGAATTACTGCTCTTTTCCAGTGAGAACTCACAGGTCAAAGTTGAACTATGACCTGAGGGTCTGCTGAAGCCACCTGGGAGATTTGCATGAACCACCCCACAAGTCCTGTCCAAAATCCTACAAAACTCCAAATCCCAGATATAGGATTACTGGAGGCTTGCTAGCCTGTTCAGACCATTGTGTCCACTGAACATGACTAAATAAGCCAACCCACTAAAGTTTGGAAGTAACAGAGCATCACTGGGATTATGAACTGCTTTCCAAGCAGCTGTGTGAGGAATGTGTGCTTGCTTGGCTGCATCTCTTTGGCTGAACTGTTGGTGGTGATTGGAAATACACACAAACAGAGATACAGGAAAAAAAGTTAACACCACAATTATATGATAGGTTACATATTATTAGATATTATACAACATACAGTACAGTTGTTAAATACTAAAATAAATGTCTGCAAGTGTCCCAAGTATCACAGTGTTTTTCCATGTCTGTAAAAAGCTTGCATCTATGAGTGCATGCATGGTACAGTATACACAATACCCAATACAGTATATATACTTTACACATGTATGTGAACTTTGCCAGTTATGTCAGTCATGCTTCTGAGTCACTTTATCTACTTTATCATCAGACAGTGTGTCAGTCTTGTGTCAAACAGGCTGACATGAATTCTCTTCCATGTTGCCGAAATAATTCCAATCCAATAAATAGTTCTCTGATTGCGTGAAACTGTCAAACTGTCATGCTGAAATAATCTCACCTTCTTATCAGTGGTTCAAACAGAAACGATTGAGCAATTCACTGGAAAGATTCTGCAGCTAATTGGCACCAAAAGAAGAAGAATCAACTGAGCTTCTGTAAACCTCTAAACACCTTATCACTGTCAAAATAACAATTTAACACGTCAGGAAAGACCCAGCAGTTTCCAGAGAGAGAGAGAGAGTAGAGGACCACATGTTCCACACAAAAGAATACAGCTTTCATTGCTTATTTAAATTTCAATAATGGTTTTGAGTTCATTAAATCAACTGCATTGTCAAAGCTCATGTCACACAATTCAAAAAGGAGGTGAAACAACACACGTACACACTTTAAAAAAAATGCCCCATCAGCAAATTAGCCAGCAGAAAACTTTTCCTGCAGAACATCAATCAAACCAAAGTCTCTTCCCACGTCTCGCCTTTATTTTGTTATTTGTCACCAAAATGATTAATAGTCACTTAGCGTATTATTGCACGGCATGCTGCCGCGGCTCCAGCAATTACACAACACTTAGCTTCTCAGCTGTCAGCGATCCATGCAGGGAAGAGGATACTGCAGGTTCACGTGGCAGAGGAGCAGAAGCAGAGGTTAATACACTCGCAGAGACGACGTGTCACTTTCAGCACATCTGTTTTTCTGACAGTGTTCCCATCTGAGTTACTCTCTCTCTCTTGCAGCTCAGACTGTGTCTTTAACAACAAATATTAGCCCAACACTGTAAAATGCATGTTGTAGAAATGCAGATTAGTAGAAATGATAAATTACATATAATAATGGCAAAAACACAATCGTTATTGATGAATTATCTGTTGAAAAACAAACAAATGTCAGCTGTCAGATGAAAAATGACTCCCCTTCTTCAAGCATTCATCAAGAGGACAGACGGTTTTTCCTCATGGTTTGAAATATTTAAATGCATTGACTACAGTTGCAGATTTATGATGTGAAAAGTCTTTTGACCTACTGATATGTTAATTTAATTTGAAGGCTGTGAATTTCAGCCTCATTTAGACTGAAACATGAGGACAAAAATCAGTGGTTGCCTCTTAATTGTTTTGCATGTCTATGAAAAAATAAAGCTTTGCAGATGAGTGCTGTATAAAAAAACATGACCTCATTTGGTCCAGCCGTTATCGCTGAAGAAATGCATAGGCTGTTATTCCAGGTAGGACTGTGCCTCGTTTGTCAATGTCAGATGAAAGGTTTTTGCAAGACAAAGACCCATTAAGAGCTCAGACTAAGTGTTTCTTCTTTCAGAATATTATATGATAGCCATTTGTTTTCACTGTCTCATGTAGTAAAGATATGATTGACTCTGATCTCAGGAGGCAAAAAGGTTTATTTCCGAGCCCGGGCTGAACTGCCAGCATCAGTTGTTAATGTAATGATCCATGAAGGCACGGCAATCGCTTCATCAAGACCCAAAACACACAGCGTAATGGTATTATTAAAAGGTTTTTCATTCTATAAAAGTAAAAAAAAATTTAAGTTCCCCAAGACATTTCATTTTTTACAATATTGTATTACAACCTGAACTGTAGTGTGATGGTTAACGGGTGCTGAAAACGTGCCAGGCTTTTTGGCTGCACCAACGCAATCATCACAACTTCTTCCTTTTCCCCAAAATGTAATTCACAGTTAAGGAGATCCAACACGAGTCAGAGATGGTGTTTGATATGCTTACAACATGGGGCTTCCAAGGAGCTTTTCAAGTGGTGTGTTGCTGCACAAGGTGACTACTTTGAAGGGAATGGTGGCTGAATTTAAATCAGGTATAGTGTCTGCTTGTTATAGATGTGGTCTCAGAACTTTCCGATTGCACCTTGTAATATCAAAAACAGGGTTTGATTACATCTTTTCTAATCATGCAGCCTACTTGCAGCAGTGTTTAAGTTACATCTAGTAAAACATTTGAACATTTGAAATATTTTGCTGCCCTTTTTTTTTAAAAGCATTTTACAGATTGGTTTGTTTGAGCTTGTTTAAGATGGATGGCTTCTCTCATTCTTTGTCCTCATTATAAATTGTGTTTATTTTTCAACCTGTCAGGAGTCCTTCAGCAGAGAGAAAAAATAACATCAATTTCCTACCTGAGAAAACTGTTCGGGATTCATATGAAATTCTCACATGTTTGTATTGGCCTCCAGAACTGAGAGAACAACATGGAAATCCCCCTCTTTAAGATTTCATGTTCCTCCTTCTTTCCGCCCTCTCTGCTGGCGTCGCCCATTAAAGCACTCATGCTGTTCACTTTATCATTCTTATGACCCCCATCTTCGGCACTGGTACTGAGGCTTTCCTCCCCCTCTGTCTCTAATTCATCATCCTTTATAGAGACTAATAGGCTAGAGGTGACACCAGGGAGAGCCGCCGATGACTCCTGGCTGCTCAGATCCACTCAGAGTGAAGGGTTTTCATTTGCCTCCAAGACACGGTGGTATTCATTTGTTGCAATGGCACCCAATTTTCTCCTGGCTTGGAGCACAATACTCTGTGAATCTTTACAAGGCCTCTTAAACTGAGATGTACAGCTCGAGTTTAGAAGTGCTCTATGATGCCATTTCCCTCCTGGTCGCCTCTTACTGTTAATATTGCTTGTTTCATATTAAATGGCGTGTATTTTATTTTGTAACTGCAGGATACAGTAGGATGTGTGCAACAATGAATTTATAGCTTGCCTTAATGCAAACTTTAAGAGGCAGACTGGCTTTGAGGCAGCAGGCCGGATATTGAGGAGAGTATTCTCATTAGAAAAAAGTTGGTCATTTATTGAACAGCTCAAAATGACTTAGGACATATTATGGTGAAGTTCTTAATGTGTCTTAAAGTTGAACATGAAATTTCAGTCTGCAGAAACCTTCTAGAGCGGATGTGATTGTATACAAAGTCAATCGAAAAATGTGAGTGGATGCTAAAAAATCAGTATTTGCTCTAGCTGGTGTGAACCAAGGTGAAAATGTCCATAAACATGGCATAATTAACCTCCTGAAGTACCTGGAAAGTTTTTAGATCAGCTGTCACTCAAACACACACACTGGGACACTCCACACACTCTCATACAATGGTTGATGCGTTTGTTCATTTGTAGACTAAAGACAAACATGGACTGCATAACAACTCCAGCTGTGAAATCCATGCAAATATGGTGAAGCAAATATTTGCCTTGCATTCTGAACACACGGGAAAAAAGGAAGCTGCTGGGTGGATTGATGGCTTTACAAAATGTCTCACCTCATTAATAGAAAGTTTTTCTTGTCCTGTTGCTCATCAGACTAGTGACACCAAACAACGTGTAAGATCCATGTGAGGGTCGTGGACAATGTCTTTCCTATTAGTATGTTTTTTGTGTCAACAAAAAGCTACACATTAAAAAGCAATGGCATACTAATAATTATAGTCATTTAGTCATTATAGTAAATAGATGCTCACAGGTGACATGAGTCATGACACATCCCCCAGTGTTGTACAAGAATGGCTGTTAATGGCTTAAATATTGACCAATTTGATTTAGATTTGATTTGATTTATTGACTCAAATCTGATCATTTAACACTGATACAGCTATGATTAGAACACTGATGGAAGCTAGAAGTAGCAGTGATCATGATCACAGCCTAAATTAGCCTGCCGACTGTGAATTTGTCATACACAACTTAAAGCTTTCTATTAATCATATTTACTGAGGTGACTCCTCAACCTAAAGAGCTGTGGTCATGCTTTGAAGTTGAAACCAAGATAAACAGAATGTGTACTCGGGCTGCTGATTATGTTGCGCAAGCAAATGCAAGTAGCTACAACGACTGTTATTCTGTTTGTTCAGCTTGAGAGCAGATCTAACCATAATAAAAAATAATGACTGGATTCTTCAAAAATTGGTTTTAATCTACTGACCACTCACAACACTGTTAACCAGCTGCAGCTGTGGTAGTTCCTTTATGTATGTTGGTATTTGTAGCAGGAAATGAAGCTATAGCTAGCTGTCCTGTGTATGTGCATGCTGCTGCAACTAAAGCCAAAGAGGTTTGCACTTACATACATACATAAAGGCTGTGTATATTCAATTATAAATGGACTATGTTTAAAAGATGAATTCATAGTTCTTGTCGGTCTGCATGTGGTATCTCTGTATCCCCCTAGGTCCTTACATGGTCATCTATCATACTGAATGTTCAGAGCTTCCTTTTTTTAACCTCAGCAAGACCCTGATAAAAAAAAAGGTACAAATCCAGCTTAAGTTTATGTAAAGACTGCAGTTTAAATGATAAAATGCAGGTAGAATTAAAGACTGAAATTGTCAACAATGGGTTCTTGCATTAAATGGAACCATACACCTCTTCAAATTAACTAATTTAATAATTTAAAACCAGCACTGTTACACTTTGTACTGAATGTCATCAGTTACTGTCAGTGTAATGCGGACTAGTTTAATGAGCGTGTTTTGCAGGACACAGGATTAAAATATTCAGGCCTCTCCCCACTGTTATGTAACCTTCCTCCTCTACTGTCTGTGAATTTGTGTCTAATATTTTATTTTGGCTTTTGTATGACAAGTTGTTGTCATTCGTGTTCTGCAGATGTATTCAGAGTTGGTGTAAGTGCAGCTGGAGGGGGAATGAGTCAGATCCTTATGTGCATGCAAAGCACTTAATTTCTTAAGGCTGGAAACACATAAATCTTCAGAAACCCAGTGTGGGGGGTTCAGCGAAAAACAGCTAAAAGGGAAAAGCACATAATTAATATTTAAATTTTTATATATGAATTTGTTTATCATCTCCAAGTTGCTGAGGAGACATAAAATATTGCAGGCTACTTAACAAAACAAAACAAAAAAAAGGCTTGCTTATAAGGTGTGTATGTATTTCCTAAAGTGTCATTTGTTTAATCCACAGGTAGACAATTAGCTGGGCGAGCTGAGTTATAGATCTCATCATCTAAATAAATGAGAAATTATTAGGTGAATTAACAAGGCGATGATAACATCATTTACCCTTCCCAGTTTTAGACAACGTGGGAAGAAGATGCTAAATTACTCCACTCAGAAACCACTCATCTGTTAATAGTATTTCCAATAAAGGGTAATAACGTTTGATTAACCAGGACGTGCTTCCTTCGGGGAGAAAAATATTAGGTTGAGAAATGTGTTTATTCTTAAACCGAATAACGAGGGATATTTATCCAGGCTGGAATGCTGGAGAAAAAATACAGGCTACCAGCTTTTCTTCCGAGTGCTAAGCCACTGCTTGTAAACACGAGCATTAATACAGTGAAAATATATACCGCCTGAAGTATAATTTGATGCTTTAAACGCCAACCATTTGAATTATAAATGTGCCATAAAGCAGAGTTAAAAATAACCGGTGTAACTGTATCTAGTGTGTTTCAAATGATGTGGAACATTTAACTGTGGTCTTTGGAGCCTGGCATTAATAGGCTACTTATGTGCTTCTATTTCTCCTCTCTGTCTTTCTGAGCTTTCCATAAGACTAAAGATACTTCTGAAGAGGTCTGTTATAGGTGTATAATGTCAGCTTTCTTTAAAACAGGCCTGTGGCACATCGAGCTTTATTAGGACTAGATTTGCATTTTGACAGGATTAAATAGAGAACATTTTAGGCAGAAATGTACTTGTCCTATGAGACTATATTAACTTAAGTCAACTTGGCAATCTCTGACAGAGTGTGACTTGTTAATCAACATAAAAAATACAACTCTCTGCTCAGAAGTGCTCCATATAAGACAGGCAGGTAATCCAACAATCTTTGATGCTCCTTGTTTTATCACTCCCACTCCTGGTCACTAAGTAGAGTGAATATAGATTTGTCGACTGTACTATTAAGTGATGCCACACTGCAGATTTAAGTGTAACAAACCACTTAGTTATCTCGTGATTCCACTTAGGGCCGAGCTGTGCAACTGTATTGTCAGGCAGAACTTTTGATACTGGATGATTCAGCAAAACACTGGATAAAGTTCAATGAAAAATGTTTTACTCTTTTAAAAATGTATTTATTTCTTCAATAGCTGCACATGTAAACTATTGACAACTGAAAAATGACAAATGGAGGTCTGGTCAACTAACTAGAACACTTTTTAAAGCAGCTATGTAACTTTTGCTGAGCAGCAGCAACAGCGGCCTCTGCAGCTGAAAGTTGTAATTACAAGACACTGGCACGTTAAATTCTGTTGGGCTCCATGTCTGTGCGGTTACAGGTGCTGGAAGCAGCGCTGGAAGTGAACAGTTGCTCAAATAACAAACACAAAATGCATCGAAGGGGTTGATAAATGAAGGAAAGAAGAAAGTGTTAGCACCAGACAGAAACTTCTTCTTGCAGAAGATCATATCTGCAGAGACATTCGGGGCACAAAGTGGGAATGACAGAGGAACCATTCACCCTGTTACAAGTCTATGTGTGCCATCAAAATGATTTTGAAGCTGTTTTTGCCTTCTGCTGTTTGATGCTAAGAGTTGCATAATGTTGCTTTACGGTTAGATGAAGACTGTGGGAAAAAGGAAAGGAGACAAACTGGACAAACCTCCACACCTTTCATCTCTCTAGGTAAAGGGCTCACCACTTAACTTTGGCATCGGATGTAAATCGTGAGCTGAAGAATCATCTATCATAAACATAAATCCTAGGATACTGCGCTGAACTGTGAAGTTGCATGATTGCAAAATTAAAGTATCCATTAAGTGAAGCAGTTTTATTCAATTAATTACTTGTTAAGAGCAGGTTTTGTTGCAAGTTGTAACAAATATCTTCTACTGATGGACTGTCTCAGTGAAATCTCAGAACTCACACAGACCGACTCAGTAACTCAGACATGAAAACATGTAGACAAACTGTGGCCCCTGTGAAAGGGGTCAGATCTCAAATCTCATGCAGATGATCTCTAAGCAAAACTTCCCATCTGCTCTGCCATGCTGCCCTGCAGTCCCAAGAGAGTGCTTAAACAGACTGTCCAGAAATTAGTGAGTGCAACCAAAACTTGCTCGATTGAAAAGAGAAAGTTGTTGGATTGTCTGAGGGCGATGTCTCAGTTGAAGCCAAGTTGATGCAGTCATATACGTGCATTAATAAACAAGAACTAAATATGAAAAATAACTTCAACACTACCTGCTGACGAAAGTGCTGACTCTTAGTTATGTTATTTACTGTGTCATGCAAATACAAGTCCCACCCACGTGTACTTAAAGTACTGTTGCAGGGGTGAAATGTTTGTCAGATATGAACGTAACTTCTTACAGATAACATTTAATTGCAAGCTAAAAACTTTGTCTTCTGTCCCAAGCTGAATGAATTTTGTATAAACTGCCCAAATAAAGGTCCCCTCACTACAACATGGGTAATTTTCTCAAGCTCCAGCATATTTGGAAGATATATTACCACTGTAGAGAGTTTACCTGGGGAAGAAATGCCCCAGTTTCCCCAGGAATTATGGATTCCACATGATTTATGTCCAATGCCAATGTTCAGTTCCAGTGCAGCAAGTAGTTAGAAGCAAGAATGTAGAGATTGGGGTGGTGGATAGGTGTGAAGTGCATATGATTTTCATTCAGGAAATCTGAGTTTGCATTCACAGACTTGCAGTGAAACTTTTTTTGTAACTGCTACCATAACCTTTCCCTAACCTTAACCATGTGTTTTAGCTGCCTATGCTTAACATCGGTCACCTGGTGCAATCGCATCTTAAGTCAGATCTCTGTTAGCTTTATGGCTCCGTGTTTGTAGCTTGAGTTTCTGGGCTATACACTTGCATAACGAGCTGAATGTTGTAGTCAACTTGCTGACTTAAGTCCTTGAAGCATCTTTGTGCTTTTTCCATTTCCAACAGTTACTGAGAATGAGGTGTATTTTTCATTGGGTCCGATATGAATGTAGCTAATGTGACAGTCATCTATATATGTCCCTTTAAACATCTACACAGCTCCTTATGACACCATATTTCCTGTAATCTACACCTCATTCCTAAATTCTGCCACCCCCCGTTTCCAAAGTTCGGATCATTGATCGGTAACTTTGACGCCTAGGCCCTGGACCCCAGCCAAAAATGATAACTGTTCATATGGGACGATGGAGCTAAGTGCTAAATCAATGGGCCAGCCTCTCTGATGTGGATATAGCGTTACCGAGAAGGCCAGTGGCCCGAGGTGGGGAAGATGTTTCCCCGGGGAAGACTTTTAGAGACACACCACCACTGCCAGCTGAAACTCCAGTCCAGAGGTTCATCATTCACACGATCAATTACAGCGCCATAGCAAAGTGCTCATTTCGGAGGAGTCACGATTTGTCTATCAATATCCCCTCATGTGGTTAATGATATGTCAGTGATTTATCTCACAGACAGTGGTGGTTGACGTCCATCTTTGTTTTGGTTGTGTATGCCATCACTGTGGTCCTAAATTTGGATTGTAAGGAGTTCTGGCCCAACTTGTGCAATCGCAGAACGTAGGGTATACATGGGATTACCCACATGTGTGAGGAACTGAGAGTGAAATGTCAGACAAAGAAACTGGGAGAGAAAACAAAACAGAACCCAGTGATTTCGATTTGATGCTGCTCCACAGCTGCAAGGTGTCTTATTAACATCAGGACACTTTGCCGTCCACACATTTCCTGTCGGGCTGACACGTAAGCTCAGGGAAAGGTCATTTTTCAGCTTCGGTTTCAAATTAATCCCTGCTTTTGCAGCCGTGCCTGCTTTGTGACTGGACCGCAGCTTGATTGTGATTGGGGCCGACTTTGGCGGCTTGGCGATCATTAGGGCCGTACGGTGTTGTTCTCGGGCACGGTAAATTAGCTCACCCCGTCCCAAATGGACATTACGCATGCACACAACGCCAAACCGCGCTGTCGGGGAGGAGTCTGGGTGATGTTGCTGCCACATTAAGTTGTTTCCATCATTAGGCTCTTGCTTTTGCTTATTTCCCTTGTGAGTCATGTGTTTTTGTTTTGAGGGATGTGTCTATCAAGGTTGGATGTGAGGCTCGACAGTACTGTACTGTTACTGGTTCTGTGTCAACGATTATGTGTCCCACTATATTTTTTTTTTTAGTTTTCTTTTGTCTCTTTAAATTAAAAAACAAATCCCCTGAAACGCATCGATGAAAATGAGGATTTAGGTTTCAGACAACATAAGCATTTGCCAAATGAGCAATTTCTCAAATAACACCACAGTATCTGTAATCAGCCCCGCTGCCAGGGTCTCTGTCTCTTACTGTGATAATGGTAGCTGATATGGTGGGTTCATATTAGCCATAGCATCTATTCTTCCCATTGTCTCGATTGTAATTGTGTTTGAAACAAGATGTCAGGCAGGACACAATGCAATGCAGGGCTTAGTCTTAAACATTCAAACATTCAACAGTGGTTTACATAAAAAGAATAAACTCCATTCATCTTTTAGAAAAATATTTAAAGCCATTGTTCTTAATAGGAGATAAAAACATGGTGAAGAAAATGTTTGTTTTGTTATTGTTTTAGGGACGTTTCTTGAGTCTGTGTATAAGACTTGCCGACAAATGCAAGCAGATGTATCCACTCCCTGTTAACGACGTGTTGTAATGCAACATGGAGCTATTTCTGAATCAACTCTGGGATCTTTACTCTCCAAAGGATTAGAGTTAACCTGCTACCCCAGGAGCCCCCTCCAACAACTGAGCTCTGGGAACATAAGAGGGCTCTAAAGATGGGGCATCTAGCAGGCAGACTGAGCAGTTGTGCCTGGAAACCTGATAAAGTGCCCCTCACCCAAAACCTAAAATACCAGCAGAGATCAATAGCTGCAGCATGTTATCTATTGTCCAGCAGAGAAAGAATTGCTGCTCCCAGTGTTTCAGTCAGATAGATACCCAACTCATCTGCAACAGATCTGCACTACGTCTCTAACATCAGTCTAATGAACATGGTAAGCATAGTTTTGCTGAATTGTCGGTCCAAACTCAACTAAACTTTAAATTGTGTTAAGGCGAAAAAATACGGACTGCAAAAATTTACATGTGAATAGTGGCATAGAAAAAAATACTTCATATTAAAGGATTTGTTATTTGTAAGTTATGGAATTACTACATGACCAACGTTAGCATTAACAGCAGAATTCAGCATCAAACTTAATTCTTTTACTCACCAAGAGCTGTCTCCAGTGCTGGAAAGCAACACCAACGTCACCATGGAAGTGGTTTCACTTCCATTTCTATCACTTCCTCCCTTCTCGTGACGTTAGCATGCTAATCAGCTAGCTCAGTCCTGATCTGAGCAACTCACCGTAACGTCTAGTCTACCCTGAAGAAGCAGCTCTGCTCAGACAGTATATTCTAACCTCTTGTATTGTAAGTGCAAAGATGGCTGAAGGCCTTGGCAAGCAACTGTCCATGACTAAATGAGCTGCTATTTGCCATGAACGATGCCAGCTTTCATAAAGGAAAGGAGGGAAGAAAGGAAGAAGACTGGGTGGGAAAAAAGACAATATCTCAGGTTCTGCTGCAACTTTGATTCTTTTTTGTCAGTCATGAGTCTGACAATGTTAGAGGAGTTAAACACTAAATTGGCAAAGTAAAAGTTTTGTTTGTTAGATATTTCTGGACCGACCGACCAAAAATACAAAATATCCCACAAGTGTCGGTATTTATTATTTCCGAGAAGACATTTCACGTTTGTAAAACAACAAAATCTCTTTTTTCACTAGAAACTTAGAGATTGCTTAAACTTTATTCAAACTTCATGAGGATAAACACAATAAACAGATTTTGTGTGAAATGCATCTTAACCCTCAATTTTCATTAACAGAAGTAATAAAAAAGAATTGTATATTAATGTTTATATAAAAACTGCTGCCCCACAGATCCCTCAGAGGAGAAAAAAATGCAAATACTTCTACATTTAATGAGTATCCTGTCATCTCCGCCTTTTCTAAAACAATATTGAAGACACAATGAATTATTTTCCTGTTTTAAATAAAGAAACAGAAAACATTTCCCTGTATAATTAAAAGCTGGTCTGCAGCCTCTGGGCGTTGCAGACATCGGCTCAAACTGTGAGAAAAGATGAAAAACAGATCCTGCATAATCAACAGTGCCTTCTGTGAGTCAGTGAAAGTGCACCTTACTCAGACGCCTGTGTGGAATGCATTCTGGGTAACATGCTGTCTAGCCCTCATGTCCGTCATCTTAAATAGCAGCAAAGACAGAACACTTGTGGAGCTCTCTGGCAGATTTATGGGCTGTTAATGTCTTCCCCCTTCGCCCGCTGTATTCCTGCTGCTTTTGTTTTGACGGTGCTCAATGCAGGTTATGATTCTCCAGGCTGACTCATGTCCAGGCCTGTGTTTTCTGGATGGTCCGGCGTGCAGGATCTAGCGGCAGGGGTCATCCAACCCCTCGGGGCGGTGGGGGTCAAGTTTAGGGAGACGTTTTTAGCAGATGGTGTTTAGAGTTCAGTCTGTCACTCAGGAAGAACAGAGAAAGAGGAGAAAAGACACTTTATGGCATTAATTGACTTGTGTGTGTCTCATTATTGACCCAGCCCCCCCCCCCCCCCAAACGATCTCCTACTCATCTCCAAAATGAGACACTTAAGGTCAAAACGTCAGCAAAACAGTCCTTAAATACCACTTATTCACCACTCACTTAAATATTGATGATAACCTGAGTGGCTCGGCCCAGGTCTCATTCAACTGGAAATCAATTCTTTTGCCTTCTTTTGCAAACCACTGAGAGGTAGGCTACTCATTAATTTTGTAACTTAGAGGTCATTTTCAGTTTTTTCATTAACTGAAACACATTATCTGTTGAAGCTTTCAACATAACACAACCATAGAAGATTCTACAGCACATCCAGATCTGTGCCTCCACACAGTCCTGTCTCTCAGCAGGCACCTCCTTTGACCTCATGGCTTAATTTTTGTTCTGACATGAGACCTTGTATAGACAGGTGTGTAACTGTCCTCATGTCCAATCAATTGAATTTACCACAAGTGGACTTCAATCAAGGTATAGAAACATCTCAAAGATGATCAAGAGAAATGGGAGGAACATGAGTGAAAGTGTCATAGCAAAAGGAAACATTTCTAAAATTGGCTCTGTCATTACAGGCTACAGAAAAGAACAACAGACAGAGGAATGTAGCGAATATCTTCACACTAAAGGAATCCAGTCTCACCTGTTTTGTTGGTGGTGGGGGGGCATCTTTGTATCTTGATGTTAATCAGATAAACGCTACATGTTTTACACTGGTTTACCATCCCACATTCATGGCAGCTTACTTGTATTCTAATGGTGTAATTATTCTAATGTTGATCGAGCCACTTGGGTAATTAACATTTTTGATTGCGACTGCACTCGCAGGTGAATAGAATGGAGGGAAAAATGAAAGAACAGTCAGCCCAAACTACATCTAGACATGTTACTGAAGCTCATAGCAGCCACAGAAAATGATTTTTATAAAGAGAGACATATGTGCGATTTTCGCGAATTTAATTACCACTTTAAACAATCTTTCTTTCTTTAATGATAAGGTTGAACTCGATACCAGGAGAGCAGGTTTGAACGGTGCAGCTGAGGGAAGCCGCAGTCTTTAAGTGAGAGGGATCAGATTCCTGCAGTGAGATAGCTTGGTGAATTGAGCCGTGACTTAAGGCACCCCTCTTAGTGTACCTTTTTCTTGCTTTGGGAAAACATGTCTGTTGAAACAGTCAACAGAGTGCACCGACACACGGTGGCCTTACCCTGCGTTTACTCAGATTACCCCATATGGACGCCTCGCCACATGGTCCCCTCGGCCCTCTAGTAGCAACCACAGCTCCCTGCCCTTGAGAGGGACAGAGGATATGGTGAGAAGACGCTATATGTGTGTGTGTGTGTGTGTGTGTGTGTGTTTGGGTCTGTCACATGTATATGGGTTTGGATTTGTGGGCCTAGGTTTAATCTGTCTCTCCACCTCTTAGGATATGCTCACATTGCAGGCAGTCATGCTAAACTGCAATGGAAGTGGAAAATGAAAACGGATAAACCTAAGTTGGCTCTATTCACACATTGGCTCAATTGGACATTGCACAGACTTTGTACTTGGGAACTAGCAGTGTAAAGTCTGTTTAATGTCCAGTCCAGACATTTGTGTTCTCACATACAGCTCCTCCGGGTAATGTCCAGATAAGTTCAGGACTGCAGCGCATGTGTGAAACCAGCTCTACATCAACTGATTTTTGGCCTCTTGGGGGCCATGCAGCAGGCTGCAAACACAACATATAACATTATCATGTTACAAAGTTGATGTGGTGATGTGTTACTAACAGTTACCCTATTTACACGTACAGCAGTTACAGAACATCTTGAGTATTTATTCTGGTATCGTGTTGCCACCTGATGAATGTCTCTGCTTTGGTCTCCACCCGCTCCTGAGAGAAACATTATAATTTCATTTTTTAGCAGGAATGTTTGACCTTGAGCAAACCCAGCTAAAGGTCTACTTACTAGCTTTTTTCTTGGGCTCACTTGTTATGGAGCTGTTGACAATGATGATACTCTGATGTTTCAAGCATTGATGTGACAAGTCAGGGTCTTTGTATGTAAATACAGGCTTATTATTATAATGTTACAGTTGACACTATTTTCCCTGTCCTCTACAAGTATGCAGGCTTGAGTTTTGAGCAAAATACCTGCATGAAATGGGTTGTCATGACAAAAAAAAAATAAATAAAATAACATAACCATTTGTTTTGACATCATCCACACTGAGGTTTCAACATATTTCAAGGTCATGCAAAGATCACAAATGATACACTTTACATATTTTCCAGAAAACATCTACAGTGTGCAGTTACATGGTTCATGGTTACATGGTTTGCAGTTATGATTCTGGGATGGCAGAGACAGAGTTGAAGGGTGCTGGATGCTGGGGGTTGGCGCTGATGGTGGTGGGGGTATGATGAGCTGTAGTGCTCATCCATCAAGACCACTTACACGCCATAGGATCTGCTCTATAGCTGAGGGGGGAAATTAAGTTATAGACCCACATCTGCTGATACCCGCTGGTTCATTAGAGGATCCGCCTGCTTAGGCAGCAACTGTATGGCATCGAACACACTGTAAAAAATTAGGAGTATGCTACCAATATGTAGCCTATCCTTAGTAGAAAAAGATACTGATTAAATTTCAATACCTGTGAAAATAACAGAGGTCAAGCCCAACAAGATGTAACTTATTTATCTCGTGTCCTTTGAAAAATATGAACTTAATACTTGATTTAACCTTGACAACTAGTGCTTTATTTCATAATCATATATATAATACAATCATAGTTTTTTCATCATTACTTCATTATAAGAAAACAATTTATTTGCCAGTAAATAAACCTTCCAACACACTATGTGAATATTACCCTTGTTTAAACATTAATCTTGTAGGTAAAACATGGGTAAGGCGAGACATTTCTTGCAGCACATCTCCTGAGTAGCAGAGCTCTTTGGTTTAGGAAGGAGGAGAGTGGAGTAGAAAAGGAGATTCAGAGTTCATTTTAAAAGAGGCCACTATCAGCGTGAGTCCACAGCCCAATGTGAATTAAACTGATTGGATGCAATTGGTTTGGCGCTCATGTTGCTGACATTGACAGAAAAGTTAGTTGGCTGTTGTTTCAATTAGTGGAGGTGGGGTGCTGAGCGATGGGAGCCGGGAGTCGGCTGAGGAAGGAGACAGCTGCTTTTACTTATCTCGTTATGAGAATTTAGTTGTATTGAAGATAATCATGTATCAGTGAACCTTACTTACTGTTGCTGCTTGGCAAACAAATGGGAAATTAATGCTGCGTTTTGCTGTATTTGTGGTGTTTCCTTGTATTTCAGCTGTGAGTCACATATTTCATGTGTACTCGTACAGCTAAGCACAAGTGAGAGAGAGCCATAGTGTTTACCACCAGAGCAGACTGAACAAACTGGCCAAGTGTTGAGGGAGGGGCCAGGCTTGAGGTGTTGATGAGGTGATGAGTAGCAGGTGTGTGGGAGAACTGGCAGAAGCAGGAATCAGGTAGCCACACCCAGCAGGACAAACACACAGACAACAAACAGGGACAAACAATACACAGAGGGGAGGGGGAATCAGCCTAACTAACATTTTTTAACAATCAGAAGCTGGGCCACAGTGTGTAATTCTGCAGATGCACACAGGTTGTTGGATGAGACTCTACATTTGTTAATTGATGACATTTTCATTGACAATTTTAATTTAATGTGTCTGATCCCTTCTTTCTGTGTTCTTTGTTGGTGATTTTGCACTTTAACAACAGGCTACAGTTCATCCATGGGTGACCATTCAAATATTCAAATGACTGAAAAAAGATTAGTTATTAAGTTATTATGAAGGAGAAGTGAAATTATTTTGTGGAATTGGTTTCTTTTCATAGATATAATCAATGGGATTGGTGTCTCCCTACTTTTAAATGGTTTTCAGCACTTCCCCCCCCCCCTGCAGATGAATGAGAGTGTGTGGTTTGTGTGGATTTACGCAGTTGAACTTCTGTACTGTTGTTTGTCACTTTGAAGTATTTTGTGTGCTGAGGACTGACAAGTTATTCGTTTATTCTTCCATTCAACCAAAGTGAGAACAACAGACTTCTTAATTGAAGCCACATGTTTTAACAGCAACAGCTGAGATATAGAAAATACAATATAAAGAATATGGATGAACAAAATCCTGTTTGCTTCATATTTACCCTACGTTTATTCAGGAATGCTTTGCTGACTATGCTTTGTACAGGAATGAAAATACTTGAAGAACCCTATGGATCCATCCTCATGTTGCTCCAGACTGTGGAGCATTTTTCAATTAAGCATTTCATTTCTGACACTTTAAGCAAAGCCACAGAGGCTTGAAATGTATGAATGATGGCACTTAGTGAGAGACTACTGTCCACACCCCATTAACCACCATCATTCATGCAGTAGATCGTAGGATTAGGGCGAGTCATGAGTCAAATGTGTAATTCAACATGCCTTCCTCTGGCCCCTATCTCGTCTCAGTTTTGAGCTCTGCCGTGGCTGGAGATGTGAGAGCTGGAGGATGCAGGCTGCTTGGCTTGATTGTTCCATAAGGGTACTTCCTTCCTAAGTATTGCTTTTCCCCTTATCTAGATTCTTTAGATTAGCCAAACTGGAGTATAAACAACTATTAAGAGCGGAGACCATTGGGTAACATAATCTCAACAGACTAAACTGATGTATGTAAATTTACCTTAGCCACCACTTAGTTTACAAAACTTGTTAAATATGTCACAAAGTATCTATTGACTCTTATAAACCCATATAAACTTAACAGACTCTCAAAGCAATGATCAAAAACACGGCCATCGGTCGGGAGCTTATTACAACCCATAGGTGACCACTGGTGGCTGTAGTCATTTTGACAAGAGCAAAGGAGGAAGTCAGGTGACGTAGTGGAAAGAGCGACAAAGTCTGTATTAGGGGGAGGTCGGCATGGATGGATGGGTCAACAAAACACAGGACTTCCATACAGGAGACTGCTGTTTGACTCCCGTGTGAAACGGATTAACGTCGTTTTTTTTTTCTAAGCATGACTGTTCCACAACCTACGTGTTTGTTGTTGTAACCATGACGACAAAGGTCTTCTAACTCTAAGGAAGTGTTTATTCTTAACCAAACCACAAACTTCTCCTAAACCTAACCAAGTAGTTTTTGTGCGTAAACCTAACCAAACCATGATCGTTCCACAACCTTAACTGCGTGTTTATTATTGTAACCATGGTGACGAAGCTCCTATCAGAGGTAAGGGACAGACAGACTTCCTGGTCGGAGAATTTATTGATCCAAACTTTATCTTTTTTTTTTTTTTTACAACATATCATGTATATGTCATGTATGTCAACATGCATATATAACATGCATACAGACATTTGTGTTTAAAATATGTAGGTGTTCATTTAAGTTATTATTTTTTTTTTTATTATTGTATAATTATTTGATGTGTTCTCCTTTCGACATGGAGGAGCAGCAGCTCTGCTTGCAGCTCCCTCCAGATGTCTAAGCTCCTTACCCTATCTGTACAGGTGTGCACAGCCACCTTACAGAGGATCTGCTTTGCCTCTCAGCCCCAGCTCACTACAACGGTCTGGTACAGTGTCCACATCACTGCTGGTGCTGCACCAATCCGCCTGTCAAGTATAATTATGACAGTCTTAATGTCTGTCAGCACTCAACCATGCATATGACAAGAAAATAACAAAAAAGTTACAAATTAAGTCTTAAATTTATCTAATGTTTTTATTACTATTGGCTAATCTTTCCACCCAGTGAACATGTTAGGAATACATGTCACTGTTTGTGCTGTTGTTGCATAATCCATCACAGTTTTGTGAAGCTGTGAAAAACAAAGTTAACAACTTCCTTCAGTATAACACAGCTGTTTTACTGTCAATGACAAGAAAAGCTGGATCAACCGTCTTCAGCCTTATCAGGAGAGATCAAAGGTTTCATCAGTATTACCATCTTTACTGTTAATGGCCATTAACCTGATCCCCCCACAGCATCCGTCAAGGTGAGTGTAATGCAACTCAAGCAGTAGATCAGAGATAGGCTGATGAATGAATGAATCTGGGCCGGCTTTATTGAAAGCAGAGCCATGGTGGTAGTATTTGTGTTTCTCCAAACACTCTCAGCTTTGTCCTGTGATTATTATGGGCTGACATCAATGGATTGAACTCCATATATCACCTGTTCAGTGATGGTGGCTGAGGGCGTTCTCACACGCTGTGAAGGAGACATCCTGTGAAAACCAGGAGATCTGTATCAAGGCTCTATAAAAGTAACAAAACTGCAACGGGTCAAACTTATTTCCCTGTTGATCGAAGCAAATGTTAATGACTGCAAATCTTGTCCTGTTCATGATGTGTCGGATGTACTCTTATGAGATTCTTGAATTTATGTTTGACCCCTGTAGGTTTACATGCTGTGTGATGATTGTGAGAGGGCTTAAACAGATGTTTTATGTAGTTGTTCAGTGTCTAATTGTTCTTCTTTTATATGTTGTGTTTTCACTGAGGAACCATGGCAAAGACAATTTACTGTCACCTGCAGAGAGACAGACATTAAATTTTTGCTTATTCTATTTCTAATTATTCCTACATGGAACATTTGGAATAAGACTGCCATGTAATGCAGTTTCTTCATTACTAAAGTTTTGCACCAAGGTGAATTTCGCTGTTGTAGTACTTTAACTAGGCAATATTTTTCTGTAAAATTACACCCAGCTGGGTGTCCTGCTTGGTAGGCCTTATCACGTGATCACATGACAGCACTACATTCATGTCAGCCTGAATCACAAAGTGGGGCTACAACAGAGAAATGTGCCCCATTCTTACTAATTGAAATACTGTAGACCCTATTGCCCAAATGTAATTATAGCATCAAGGATGGGCACTTGAGAAAACAGCAAGAAACAAATTGAAATTTAAGAGTGAAATACAAACTGTCTCCAGCAGTGCATGAGTGCTCATGGTGCCCACAAGACTTGGCCTGGAAAGTCTGGTATGTGTAAAACAAATCATCCTGGAATGTTTTTATATCCATAGCATTATTAATTTGGACACTTCTATACACAGCAGATTACATCTTCCTTGCATAGAGATGCATCACCGGAAGAATAACAATTAAGATCAGTAGATTTTACACATTGAACTTTATGCCATAATACATCATTTCCATAAGGCTTATTTGTCTGAACATGTCTGTCGTTTCTCATAGAGACAGAAAAATGATTCACTTGTTTACTCATCCGCTGTTCTTTATGGTAACTATCCAATGGATTACTCTCCTTTTGGGAGAGTTTCTTACAATAGACACATCTAATAAAGGTAAAGCATTGTACTGTGGAATATTTAGCACAAGGTTTTTTGTTTGTTTTTTCTACTGTGGGATTTTCTTTCCAGTGGCAGGAGAACTGGAATAAATTACTTAAGTAAAACCATATCATAAAAAATGTCCCATAACAAGCAAAACTCTCATTTACCATCTCACAAGTACAGATGTATTATTAGTAATTTGTGGTTATGTTGAAGTTATGCAGAAAATAAGCCCTCTGTGGTGTATTATTTTATGATTATGTCATTGGATTATTAATATTTTACTACTGGATGTGACTGAGGTGGATTTAAGTTTAACTCCGTTATTTACCACTGGTTAATGTAATCGCTAACAAAAGCTAATTAAAGTCCTCGGTAGTTGACGTCACGCAATCCCGGCATGCAACAGTTGAAATAAAAACGCCGCGGGAAAGCGCGCCGTTCAAATTGCTTCCAGGTATATCGCTGCTAGCAGCTAGCTTAACTCTTTGCCGGCTATAAAACGTGAACACGGTGGATAGCAGTTTGCACCCGGATGCCAGACTAGTCGGGGACATGTAAAGGAGAGTGAGAGCATTTTATCCGATTCCCAAAGATCCCGAAAGACGACAGAAATGGATTACTGCCATAAAACGTGCTAGAAGTGAGCAGAGGAAAACGCGACTACGGAAACCCACAGGCAACGGACTCTGCTCATGTAGTGATCACTTCATATCAGGTACAGAATCCAGCGCTTCCTAACACAAATGTCTTGTTTATTTTACATGCTTTTATAACGATATCTGACAATTCTTTTGTCATAAAAAGCATTTTAGACATATGCATATATATATATATATATATATTTGTACTTTGTACTCCTCCAGGCTATTGTAGAGTTGATTAGATAATTGTAGATGTCTTGATGCTGCAGGTGTGGAACATTGTCAGCTCCCACTGTCTCAATACTCGTGAAAAGCACACTGGGGGGATTGTAAGGGTCAGTAGTATTTATTCTGTCAAGTTTTGCTATGTATCATTCAGTTTCTGCGGATTTAAAGCGTGAACTTTGACAGCTGGAAATCGGCGCTGGCATTGTCCGTTTTTGCTCAGGCCTTTCCTGCCAGCATGGTGATGTAAACCGACCAAGTCACATGACGCCTTGAGCTCTATATTTTCTGTATGCAGAACATAACTGTTAACTAGAGCTGTCAAATAAATGAAGTGGAGTAAAATGAAATTTAATACTGAATTTAGTGTAGATTAATATAATAGAAAGAAAAATAGAAAAAAAGTGCAAGTACCACAAAAGCATACAGAGCAGCATTTAAGGTACTTAGGGTGTAAGCTGTATATTTTCTTTACACATTTTACTCCTGACATTAAAATAAAAATACATGCATTAAGGAAAAAAGTGCTTTAGACTCAGTTCACTCTAGTGATTAATTTCTTGAACTGTTACCTCTTGCTGACATTTTACTAAATTTCTGTGCCCAACTGTAACCTTCAGGAAGATTAGTTGCCACAAAGGTTAGTTTTAATTGTGCGAGAATGACGAACACTCCATCAGTGGAGGAGCGTAATGACAGCTAAATACAATATGTAGGCTATATCAATACACTTCTCCCCCCGGCACTGGTGTTGTGACTCCCCTCACGTTCAGAAGCTGTCAGCAGGTCGGCCGCAGGGAGCTCAGAGTGCAGATGACAGGTGGAAGAGCAGAGCGGCTGCGCTGGAATGAAAATGGCACTAGCCTGGACAGCATGGCGACAAAATGTTTCAAGAGGCTGGATAGTTCAGAGGATCCAGGCAAGAGATGCTGTCCAGACGCCTCTTTTCTGCCTTAGTTTAAGTGTTCATTCCATGAGTCAGTGTGTCGATCAGTGGTTGTGAGGGAGGGAGGGAGGGAGGGAGGGAGATGTTGGGTTGCTGTTTTTCTCTAGGCTTGTGCTTGGGCAAGACAATAGTAGTTGGGAATGCATCGATATTAGCTGAGGCCCTCTGCGTGCTCGGACAAGCCACGCAAAGTTCAGCAGTGTCCCACTCCTTCTGACTCTGCTGCTGTGTAATGTTTGTGTATGGTTTCCTTCTCTGAACCGCTTAAGTAACTCTTGTAAGCAGTTAAAAACTTGTGCCTGCATGTTCTTGTATTTGTTTTTCTACAAATCCTCAGGGTTTGTTCTGATAAAAGATAATTACTTTGACTGATATTAACTTTACAAACTGCTAATAATCTTTTGGAAATTAAAACGTTTTGATTCAGACACAACCTTGAGACAAAGTCAGTTGTTCTGAGTTTAATCCCCACAACACCTGCTTCATCATTAAAATAAGAAGCAGCAGCAGGCTTTTTTAAAGCTCTGACATAAATTAACTTGCGTCCTTCTTAATAAAAGCAGCATATCTGGTTTCCAGAGGACTACAACCTGTTGGGGCTAATGCATTTTCCTCCTGCTGGAAGGCCGTGCTGCAGACGAAAAGAAACGTTTCACACGAGCTGTTTAAAATGGCAGCCGCTTCACTGCTTCGTAATCCAGATATTTCAATCTTGACACTTTTATGGGTGGACAGTCAAAGGAGAGTAGAAGTTGCACTGCCATGGAACAAAACAATCCTCTTAGTTACAGTAGCGAGGAATTTGGCCACGGCCGAAAGACGCAGATGTGGAAGCTCACATTTCAGATGAGCACTAATACACTGATAGCCCCAACAAGCCTCTGCAACAGCTCTGTGCAAAGGTATGTGCCTCACTTTCCACGGGCGATCAAGTTTTCGATGACACATTAACAAATTTCATCATCTTCTCAGGACTTTTAAAAAATGGATCTTTAAATTGGGAGACATGGTGAGACAGCTGAAATCTTGAAATAGCTGACAAGTCTGCCATGGCTGTGTGTTTTCACCCACCTACGGCGCCCTCACCACTAAAATCTAGTCACCACAAGTGGATTGACCTCGCTTTGTAACCAGACACGTAGTTGTACTTTGGAATTCACAAACTTTCATCTCTGCAGTCAAAACCTTTCATCACAAATGGCTCAGTGTCTTGATCTGCCGTCAGTTATCTGCCAGGAAAAGTAAACACGAAACAAAAAGGCCCACACTATAGGGTAACAGAGACGTAGAGAAGCATTTTAATTATGGGAAGCTCGTAGACGCTTAACGTGCTCAAGAGATTCTCAGCTCCGACCTGTGAACAGATAGAGACAATGGTGGAACATGTATTCAGATCCTTTAAAAAGTAGTAACACCATCATGAAAAAGTTCTAAATACTAATGTTAGTATTCTCTCATTTTAGGGCTGTATTAGAGCCGGGCAGTATAGCAGAAATCAAAATATTTGTGTCAAATGCATGTAAATAATATATTTTTTTGTAAAATAATAACATGACACAATCATATAATTTAGATATGGTTCCACTAAAAGGTTGGCACTCTTAACAATTTATATTTTTCTTAGAATGAATATAAATAAATATAGATTATTATTACTGGCATATTTTATGTATAAAGAGATTTTTAATGGAGCTTGTTGAGGTGAAAATAATTTAAGCACTAAATGTATTAAGGCATTAGGTTTCATAAGGTGATCACACATGTGATATGGCGTTATGGTTTTATATATAAAATGTTTAAAATCCTGTAAAGTCACTTGTTACTCTAATTGTTGACTATGGTTTTTTTGCATTGCATTTACTGTATGTACAGGAAAGCTGTGGGAGTGTCATTTGTCTAAACATTGAAACTACTTATGTTTAAGCATAAGAGTTTTGCTCTTGACCCACTTTGCACTTTTTGTTTGTCTTCAAGGTGCAAGGCATTGTGCTATAGTTTTCACCGGCTTAGCTTAAATCAGTGGATTTACCCTTTAATCTTCCCATAACACTGCAGATTTCAGATCATACAATGTTGGAAATCAAACAACTGACAAACAACCTATGTCAGACTATCTATCCACCTTTTCCACTTCCACAGACACACAGATGCATGCTCATCATCTGATGTAAGTTTAGCAGGGGCTTGAACAAGGCGCAGTCACGTCCTCATTTGTTTTCAGCTTATTTCAGCCAACCTAGTTTGAACTACTGCATACAAGCAGCTCACTGCCTTAAGATTCCTCCTCTTCCCTCTTCCTGTAAAAGAGCAATCATTTCTTCATTAGCCTTTTATTTGTTTCTAACTGTTCCACTTCAGGGGTAACACACACAGTTTATTTGGGTACTCTTAATTACAAAAGGGAGATTGTGTGCCCTCCTCGCTAAAATGAATGTCTCTCTCAGCCTCCCAGAGGGCAACAGCAGCTTAGAGTTGGACTGTATCTGATTGCATTTTCCAGGATTGATGAAGTTATCGAAATACTGACCAGACTGACTCGGACCTTATCTTGCTGTATACGGCTGTGAAGTCTTTAACCTGTGTCTTTCACCCTTGAGGTGAGGAGGATTAAGAGGAGAAATGCCTTTATTTCCTATTTGTTAGTTTTTGAGATTTTTTTCCTTTCGGAAGAGAAGCCTGAGGGCTGTGAGCTCAGTCACGATAAATTACATTGCAGTGCTTTCTCTCTCCAGGTAGCCGTTCAGGAGGTATAGCTACCTTCAGGATCTTTTCATTTTTCCTGCCGTTATTAAACACAGTGATAGAATCGGCTTCCCCTAGTTGATTCAGAAATGTCAGGGTTGACAACAGAAGAAGAAATATGGTTTGCTGTCTGCACTTTACTGTTGCCTTCAACATCAGGTTGAAGACGAAAACACTTTTGTAGGCACAAGTCAGCGTCCTCACATGCATGCACACAGAAATCAGAATCTTACTGGCTAAATTTAGAACCAAGAAAGTTACTTGCAGGTAAATGTGAGAGTTAAACATTTTGCTGCTTTTGCACAGAGCCAAAACCCAATCTGTTTTAGAAAGTCTCTCTAGGTTGCTAACTAGCTGCTAGCTCCAGCCATGTATTTCCTGTGTGAACATGGGTGGTGGTTTTATCACATTTGATTGACAGTGGCCCGGCTTTGTTGAATCCTGACTGGTGCACATACGTATCGTTAGGCCTATCCCTCACAGGAGAAAAAATATTGAGTCAAGTGTTTTAACTTGTGTAAACCTATAACTGCATTCACAATTTGACTACTAGGAGGGAGAAGAAAACCAAAACAAATTTATGGACACACATATTAGCAAACAGTTGCCTACTGAGATATCCAGCAGACACGCAGCTACATGATCATCCCATGAAGGTCTTGTTTCTGGCCATGTGTTTAAGTCCAGTTTTCAGTCTTCTTTCAGATTTTGTTGCCACTAACTCCTGAGAAAAGTATCAGGCTCGTTAGCTGCTAGATTTTCTTCACCTGCCAGTCATTAACTCACTCTGCAGTTTAGTGCTGGGGAGGTAGTTTTGATTGGAACACTGACACTGAGTAAAACTGAAATATGGGCAAACAGAAGTGGAAAAGCTCTAAATTGCAACTCCCTTCACTTTAGAAACATGTTATTAGTTTCTGTGTTTGTTTTAGATGATTAACTTCCCTTTAACCACCAATACCTAAATCATAGTCACTACGAGCAGATACTGTAGGAAAACAGAAAACACTGAAAGCATTAACAGTGAATATTTAGCATATATCTTTTGTATCAATACCTTCTATATATCTATGATCATATCTTTAGAATAGTTCATATCTTTAGCTATGTGTAATATGAATATTTTGTTAATATGCTGAATAAAAAAGGCGTCTGGGCAGCATGGTGTTTCACCCCAGTGCAAAACAGTATATCAACTCACTCTTAGGAGAAACTGTTTCACATACCCACACAGATAGATGCGCTATGCATATAAACACCTAGAGTGATTTCCTGGATAGTATTGTTCTTGCTATCCATCCAAAATCTTAGAGGGTGAGGCTAAAAGGCCTTAAATCTCATCCACAATTGATTATGGGCATCGAACTCAGTGTACATTAATTCAGTTTACGGCCATTAAAAGAAGAAGAATGCTTGGGCTTGCAAATGGCAAACTATGACTGTCAACGGCATGATGTATGGTAGCTTATTATATTCCCCTCATTATGATTAATAACATAGGAAGGGATCTTCCATTCTTGTCGAGATGGAAAATGTAATTAGCTGCCTTGGCTGGCGTTGCAGCCAGGCCTCCTCTTGGCTGCTCGCTTCCCCAAGATAAAACACCCGGTTTACAGCGGGAGGCTCAGCATCTAGTACGTGGAAACCTGCAGCCGGTTACGCATCATATTCAGCCCTTTCTTTCAATTTCTCAACATCCTTTCTTCCCCTGTTGGATATCTATTTATTTCACAAAAGACACAAGCAGTTGATTATTAGCGGTGTTTGACTAGGGCTATTGCAAATTGGGTTTTCTCACCATTTTAAGTTGACATTAACCATTATGTCCTTTCAAAATAAAACTGCTGATTTACATGATTCTCAAGGGAGTAAAAATAACATATTTCTAAAAATACAGTTGATTTTGTTTCATTTTGGTGGTTGTGTCTCTAATGACACACATACTGGAAGTCTTAGCTTCCCCATGTTTGTATTTATCACTGGGCAGAGGTGTGTGTGAGGGGTGGGCAGAGGGTTGGAGGGGAAGGTGATGCTCTTGGAAGCGAGTAATGGCGGCGAGCAAAGGGAGGGCATACTCTTCATTTCTGCTGCTGCACCTGTGATCAGCACCTATGAGACTGATCGAGCTAAACATCAATTAATGCTGCAATATCCTCGTGGAGACCCAGCTCACTCTCACCTGGACTCATAGCAGCAGCCTTCTGATTACTGTAATGACTGTGAATGAACCAAGAGACATTGATGGAAGATGATGCTTCAGAACCATGTTTTAATCTCCTTGTATTTATTGTTAGCTTTCATCTGGATTGTCATACAACTGAAGTAATGGCGGGTTTCATTTATGTCGTAGCTTGATGCAAAATCTGCGAACTGAGAGAATTCAAGCAGTAAACAAGACATCCTGAGTTTGCGTTTATTAAATTTATTTTTCAGGGCAGCTGAAATCAGTCAAATGTAGCTTAGATTTGTTGTTAGTTATTTCACAAATATCCCTGTTGCAATATTATAAAATAAACGAGTGATACTTAATATTAGGCATGATGCAAGAATCCAGTCATGGGAAAAAACAATCATGACATGACAGAGAAACATGCACAAACGTAATTTCAGTCAACTTATTATCAAACCAAAATAAATAGATATGCAACAGCTTGTCTGACTGAAGATGAAAATAAAAGTTTATGTTGAAGTTATCCAGTCCTTCACTGTACAAACTCATATTTTGAGGAACATTATGGTCAAATTAAAAGTCATTAAAGGTTTTTTGTGGTTTGTAAAATACATTGTTTTGGGATGAAATCTGTGTAGTTAATAACAGTGGTCAAATTGCTTAATGTGCTTACTAAATTATCTCGACTCTAAACCAGCATTGAAGATGAAGCAGTCCAATGGAAAATGAGTATAATCAGATTACATGTTTGCGCTGTGGGTCCAAATGGTTTAAGTGGATGATTACAGTTTCAAGCAGGTATTCATTACTAGATCACACACTGAAAGCAACAACACAGATCCCTCTCGTCGGCTCGGGCTGTAAGAGAAGAGACGGCCCTGTTACTGAAAGCTCACAGTTTTTATTTCAGTGTTGGTCATTCATTCATTCAAATGCTGAAAACCACCATGTTTATATTTTCCTGACGAGTGACTTCTCGCAGTCGTGCAAATAATGACTGTAACCTGTCATGAGTGAAAGCGAAAGGAGTGTACTGTTGCTCTAGCACAGCAAAATCTCTACAGGGAGAAGGTCAGGGTGGGTGATTGAGCATACGAAGAGTCTGACTTTGACACAGAAGATTGCTGTTTGCATCCCACTTCCTTCTCACATTGGTTTCTTTTAACCATAAGCACTTTTCCTAACCTTAACATGCACTTGCCTAAAGTTATTGTTAGCATTGTTTTTCACATTAGTCATATCATCATCTAGGTATGGACTTGTTGGGCACGTCATCCTGCCAGTTGTGGCGCCAGATCAGAAAAACCTCATATGGGTTGTATTGGAAGCACCTCAGAGAACGTTGTTATTGGATCATTCTGGATTACAGTCATTGCCAAAGTTTTTGAAATTTTCGCATGGGAACCACTGTGGTTAATATCCAGGGAGATCGTGGTTATGGCAAATACATTACAGTTAGCCAAACTAGTTAGGTGAGGTATAGTTAGGGTTAGGCAACTAAAACAGAAAGATTGTAGTGTGGATTAATAAAAAGGCAGATGTTAATTGTAGCTTTATAATGGAAGGCAAAGTCCTGTGTCTAAATAGCACACCATTTTCAGGAATATTTCATATGTCACGTCTTTGCATTTTAAGCTTTTTGCATGTCATTTAACACTGTTTTGGTTAGGGTTGGAGGAGTATTAGGGGTTAGTCAGTACAGAAATGACATTTAAGTCTTAACACACTACATCTGCCATCCACCGCCTCGACCCCCATACCCTCCATTCTTAACAAAATGACCCATATTGTTAGGTCATTCGTCCAGTCAGAGTTCCTCTCTTGATTAAAAGATTAAATTGTGCTGAGTCAAATATGCTCAATGAGACAGATCAGATGGTTTGTAATTGGTGTGAACAGCAAAATGCTGCATAGAGTCACTCTTGTGTTAGATATTATTCATATTCAGTTAGATCTTTTGCCTACGTCATAACTTATGTAGCTTTTCAGTTGAGCCTGTCTTAACATTTTGGACAGTGAGATACAACGATGCAAAGAGTCTAATAGCTGTAGATGTGCAGTAACTGGTACTTAGTTACACAGGATCAAATTGTCAGTATAACTGAACTGCATTTGATACAAAAACAAATGTGACAGTTGTTACTTTGCTCATGGGTGTTGTTTTGATGTTGTCAGCTTATCCTGGGTTTGGAAACAGATCACACCCAAAAATAGATGTGGACCTTCAGCAAACAACTAGATAAAAATAGAATGTGACACAACCAGCAATAAGAAAGTGAACATGAGGTCCTGCGGTGTGAACATAACTGCAGTTAACACTTTACTGACTCTGCAATCACATCTGCCCTTATTGGCCCGGGTTCAGCTCCCATCAGCCCCCTCTGCTCTGTTTCTTCCTCTCAGCCTTCCTACAGCCTCAATAAAGAAAATATAAGGTGTGTGTGTGTGCATGTGTGTGTGTGTGTGCGTGTGGACTGACCAACTCTCCTATTAGAGGAAGAGGAGAAAAACACCAACAGCAATCGACTAACAGCAACTTGAGATGGCGGGCTCTCATCCATCACTCTGCATGTTCACGGACGCCATATGAAAACACAAACAAGCAATCAATTGTTTTGCGCACAGCTTGGGGCCTCCTAATAGAGCACATTTATCTGACGCCGCGGTGGTAGCCCCAGCAATACTTTAATTTGTGAGACATTATGTTGAGTTAATGCCTACCAGGTTGCCGTTCAACCAGGGGGACTTGGCACATTTGGCGGCGTTGTAAAAGCCGGCTTCGCGCTGTATTGTACTGGGACATGGTGATGTAAATGATCTCACCCGCTGTATCTTTAATGGATTGTGAAATGAATTTATGTGGGAATATTTGCAGAGGAATATTGCATTGTATCATGGCGTAATTAGTGAGCAGGAACTGCGCTGCCCTGTACGGAAGCTGCTGTGCAACGGCCGGCTCTCTGTTGTCCTTCGACCGCCTCTGTGATTGGATGGAGAGAGCCTGGTGTAGAGAGAGGGAAAGACAGACAGACAGACAGACAGAGAGAGAGAGAGAGAGAGAGGGGAGGGAAACCAGGCTCTCTAATAATGATGCACCCTCAGGCCTAATGTGCCAGCTCTCTCTCTCTCTCTGTGCTCGTCTACTAAACACGCACACATACATATACAGCTCGCCATGTTTCATTCTTCCTCAGATGAGAATGATGCCAATAAAGAGTTCATTTACAAAAGCCTGTTTTTCCTCCATGTTGGAAATAAATTTAACCATTATTTGATTTCTGGTACATAAAAAAGGATCCAGTCTATAAAAAGGGTTTTAATTTTTTTTCAACTAAGGTACTAAATGACCTCAAATCCAGCTCTGTCTTCCTGT
Source organism: Lates calcarifer (assembly GCF_001640805.2). Lineage (NCBI taxonomy): Eukaryota > Metazoa > Chordata > Actinopteri > Centropomidae > Lates > Lates calcarifer. Next base: position 22,209,717 of record NC_066840.1, on the reverse strand, counting down.
GATGCTGAGTATTGAATGTTGAAGAGAGCATGCTCTTTGAATTGTGATAAATTCATTTTTGTCATATCCAGGGCTGTAGTGTAATGGAAGATAAACTCCCTAAAAAAATCAAAAACACAAATGTATCTGTTTGTAAGTGTGATATGAGCAGTTCTGTGCCATCTTTACATCAATTAATCACCAGTTTTTAGCTATTCAAGTCTTATTTTGACCCTTGAAAGAGGATAAAATATATGACCTGCAGTTTCCTTGATTATTGCCACCTAAATAACAACCAATATAAAAATCACCTAAGCTATTTCAGAAAATAATCTATCTGTCTTTGTTCTCGCCAAATGGAACTGAGATTGTTGCCAGCATGAAACTAGAACAGAATCCATCAGGGAAAATATGAAAAAAAAGAAACCTACATTAAATTAGTCTACAGAATGTGGAACAAAGACACTACAAATTGAGTATTTATATAAACACAGAGTATTTATAAAATGAATTATGGCAGTATTGCTGCTTAGAAAGCATGTAAACATAAATAAAACTGAGCACACACATTACACACACACCTTCAATGTGACTCAATGTATTATGAAAATACATGAAAAGAATATGATGAGGAAACATGAATTGAAAGCAAGCCATACTAAAAGATACCACCTTTCTTCAGTGTGTGTTCAGTCTTTATTAATGACCAGCCTTCTTATCCCGCTATCACAGTAATAAATATGAATGAATCATAGATTTATGTCAGCTAAACCATGGGGACAGGACTGGGTCCACCCTCCTCTGCATCCCAGTGGGTCATTCATATACACTTTTATTTGGAGGCAGATGTCCCCCCCCCCCCTCTCCCTCTCCTCCTCCCTCTCCAGAATCGCCCCGAGCTACTCTCCTGCCCGCTGCCCGGGGCTGGGGAGGCTGAGCTCGGCCTGACAGGCGGCTGGTGGCTCTTCAATGCGGCAGAGGAAATTAAATTACCGCTCCTGTTGCCCGCTTTGTAAACAAGACAAAAGCCAATGATACGGCCAATTACACTTGAATACGACGCATGTGTACAACAGGCTCTCAGAGCAGCCCGGTTTTACACTGCAGAACCAGGGACGGAGGGGAGGATAAACGAACTGCAGAGCCACTTGTGTTTTTATTTATTATTATCTGTAAACATTTGTAACATTTTTTAATGTAATTATCGTAGAGATTTGCAAAAATCTGGTACATTTTGAGAGAAAATACGATGTTATTAAATGAAATAGGACATAAAAACATGAATTAGAAAATTCTGTTGATCGCCTAATCTTCATTTTCCATTTCAGTGGTTGCATTAGGCTAAATCAGTTGTTTACAATCGAAGGCTATATCAAAATATGCATGAAAGAATATGCATTATCCCATGAAATATTCATTTTAAATTAGTGTTCAGCCTTGTGAGACAGAAAAAAAATCTCGTTAAAAAGCCCTAAAGTCTATTTGCAAAGCAGGAAGTAGGCTGACTTTCCTGATTAACCCAAAAATAATGAACATTTCCCGGTGTAATGATGCATCCTGCAGCAGCTCTGCAGCTCTGGATGAAATAGCTGATTTTTTGACTCCTGCAGACAAAAGAAGAATGCATATTAAAATCTGTATAGGTTTGTTTGCAGGTGTTATTAATGTCTGCGAAAGAGTATTGATTGAGAAAATATGAATGACTTCACTGATATAATCGACTTAGCATTTGTTATAAATTATAGCTTGAATTTAACGGCTTGTCAACAAATTTTACGGATAGATAGAAAATAATAATAATTTGTATTTTCTATACAAAATTGACAGTCGTCAGTTTACATCTATAAAAGAGACTAAATGCATGATCCCAGTCTCCTTTCAACCCAAAAATCTTCCACAAACTACTCTCAGCCTCACAATAAACCCTCGATGAAAATGGCGATCAGAGTAAATAAAATAGATGGTCTTTATCAAAGTAAATTAGATTCACCTAAATAGTTCACCGGAGGGGCAGAGCAGTTCCTGTAATTCACTTTAAGGTTCACCAACTTACTCAATAAAGCCCTGGCTAGGAATCTAACTGATGTCTAATCGATAGGTTTATCTGAGGCCAACAGCTGGGAAGAGCGAAATGAATCGGTTTGCATTTAAAAGGAGTGAGGAAATGATAAAGTCGAGAAATCTCACGTCGAGTAATGAAATGACAGGTTTTATTTTACCTTTCGGTGTCGATTTTTTTCCCCTCAAAATAGACTGAACTCACAAGGAAAAAGTTAGGAATTAAACATTATTCATTATTTTTACTATTATTATTATTTAAACAAATATATATTCTTAAATTGAATAACAATAATAATGATAATGATAGTCAGATTGATAATTGTAAAAAAAAATTACCTGTTTTTCTTGCAGCCTGTGAGGCCTGTATAACGCTCGGTGCAGCAACATGACATCCCTCCATCCTCCCAGTCCCAAGCCTGCATTTCAGCGATTTCTCCTCTCTTTTTTCACTGTTTTACCCCCCCCCCCCCCCCCCACCACCACACCACAACCACCACACACACACACACACACACACACACCTCCTCCTCCTCCTCCTCTCCACTCCGTCCAGTTTTCGAGTCGTCTGATCCGGGCAGGAGGCGCCAGGTTTTCCCCTGAGGCAGGCGAAGAGTCAAGGACTGAACCCTCCGAATGCAGAATAATGTAATTCCACACTCTCAGTAAAAAGGGTTTCACAGTACAGGGTGGTTCTTTATGGGGTTTTTGTAGTGTGCAGCAGTACACTGCTGGCTCTACACTCTGAACAAAAAAGGTTCAACAGAAAGATGATGCTTCTTCCATCACAGAACCCTGGTTGTTGCACACTCTCAAGAAAGGAGGTTTTCAGGCTGCAACATCGTGAATGAAGGAAAGACCCATTTTCTATTGTCTTTTCATCCATTGTAGCTACGGAAAAGCCACACAAACATTTCAAATGATCATTTAGACAGGCTGGAAATAAATAAACCACCAAGCTCACAGTATTAGCTAAACCTAATTATTTGACAGTGAAAATGAAAGTGAATGTACCTGTAAAATCTCTATCTCTATCTAAAATCTAATCAACAGTTTGTACATTTTTTAAGTTCAAGTTAATGGCTTAAGTTATTAAATTTGCTGAAAAAAAGCTAAAAATGTCCCCAGACCTCCTGCTTTGACTGATCAGGTTTAATTGTATTTATAAAAATGTAAAGATTTTGGTCAGTTACTTCACAAACCACACGTACTGCTCCTTTTCCCAACATACATTTAAATTAAAAGGCATTAATAGGTCAAAATTTCACTGTGAACTCAAACTACTAAATGATTTTCACATCGCAACAGGTTCTCATTCAGATCCTGATGGTTTCAGTAAATTTCCAGTTCTTCAACAGAGTTCAGACTTGTTGAGGCAGACGCCATCTTCAAGCTTCGCTCATGTTTACTTCCCTTTAGTTTTTAGCTACTGTGCCCTCATCAGGGTTGTGAAAGTGTTTGGGAATAAATACATGGGCATATAAGCAGTTGCACAACAGGAAATTTATTTATTTCTGTTTACAGAATTTTTTTTAACAAACCCTGGTTGTACCACAGGGTAGTTCTTGCACCATAGATGCACCACAGGCTACTAATGTATGAGAACCACAGAGCGTCTTGGTGATTCTTCACTTAACGCAACACTTCTGAAAGGTACAAGATCACGACTCAGTGGTCATTAGACATGTTTTTTTAAGCCTGCACAGTGTAACTGTGATGACTCTGTGCATTAACCGTAGACAAATTCTTATTGTACACAGTGGTTCTGTAGGTTACAGTGACTGAAAATGTTTTAGTGTGTGAGAACATTTATGTTTCTGTGTTTAAGAAGAACACTTAAGGCTTACTTTAAAATAAGTGAGTCATTTAATTATTTGATTCTACCTGCGTAACAAAACTGAATCTCTAAAGTATGTAGCATGCTTTAAATAAACATCAGAACCAAGGTGAAAGCACAATAAGTATTTTTCATGCTCATTAACTGATTATACCTCCTCAAAAAATGCTTTTTTTGGGGGGGGGGTTGTATGTCTGATTTCTAAAGGATCAAACCCTGAGGTCATGTCTTTGGTATTTTCTCTGAGAGTCATTTTTAGGTCAACAAAAATGAAAAAGACTCTATTTCCACCAGCGTTTTCTCTCTGGTAGTGTAGAACAGGCATCAAGACTTTTGTGTTTGGAGATATAATGCATTGGAAATATAACTCAGCTGTTAATTTAGCAGTTAATAAACACAATAAGAATAATAAAACCAGAAACCATGCATTTCTGAGGCTAAGGCAGAAAAGCGTTGAAGAATAAATAAATTGGGTAAATACTGTATTTCAGAACTCCATTAGACTTTTTTTCTTCACAAAGAGGGTTCTTCCACTTCAGTCCCCCTTCCTCAACCACTGCACCCTGTTTTTTCTGGGTGTATCTTGTGAAATTCAACCTAATAGCAGCAGAGAGCCAAACAGGGCCGGGGAGGGATGACAGGCTTCGTCACACTAATCTCTGACATCCTTGATTGGATAGGCAGTTTTTTTTTCTTTCTCCCCAGGTCTGGGATCATTTCAGCTGTCAATTTCAATGCATCTGTTATCGGACAGCTTAGCTGGTTGACGGCCATTATCGGACGCCCCCACTGTCTGATGTGCTTTTTGACCAAATTTTCAAGGAAAAAATGTGCACAAGACTTCACATATACCATGTTTGTTGATACATCACGTCAATATATTAAATGTCAGTTTGTTCTCCCTGTGTTTTCTCAGCTATCAGTTGGCAAATTCAGGATCTCTTGTCATCTCTTGGTCTTGAATTAGATGTGAAAAATTCAAAAATAATAGCATTAGTTGAATATATCTGATTATGGAATTAGGTGATTTATTTATTTATTTATTTTGCATCAAGACCTGCATCATCACATTTGTCACATCACTGCACGTGTTGTAAGCGTTTTCCCTCCTCATCATTTCTCTTTAAACAATTAGTGAGCATAAAGTCCATGGAAACGGTTGCAGTGATGAAATGTGGAAAACCCCCAATGAGCAATAACAAACGGCTTAACACAAACTAATGACACAAAACAATGTCTAACAATATCAGCAACAACAGTAATCATCTAGGCTACATAATGACAATACTGTAAGGCATTATCCTTAAATATTACTATGCTGTATTTAAGTGTACATATATACTTACTTAAATACAGTAGGCTACTTTTGAGGTAGGCAACTTGTACTTTTGTTGAATATTTCCATTTGATGCCACTTTATGCTACTTTTACCCCAGGACATATGACACCATTGTTCTTTTGTTCTCCTATATTTACAGCATTTACAGCACGATGCCCTTAGTTACTGATTACTTTGCTGAAAAAGATTATTCATTTAAAATATATGATCATCTGATAAGCATGAAGCATTGTTAGCCACCACAATGTTAAAATATTGTTCACACATTATTGTATCCAAAGATAATTATATATATAAAAGGTTTTGAAAAAGCAGCATTTTGCATAATAGCTATTTTACTTTTGATACTTCAAGAGTTCACTTTGCTGTTAATACAATATGCCACTGTTGCTAAAGTAGATATTTTGATACAGGAAATAGAGAAATTTTATACAGTGTATTCTTACTTCTGAGTAAATAATCTGAATACTTCTCACCTGTATAAACCTGAATGCCTGTGTAAGTAACTTATTTCTTTTAATAATGATAATAAACATCTTTAAGGTAACAGTAATATTCTATGTAACCTGGTGTTGAAATTGCTGGTACCAGTTCTGATTGCTGAAACGCGTTAGGAAGCTAAGAAAGTCTGCGTCAAAACACGTTATGATTTAACTCTACGCGTCGAAAATAGCATTAAGTGATAGGAAGCAAGAACTGAATGTTGGTCGCAGTACAGTAGTCGTATCGTGATATATTTGTAGGCCCAGTAGGAGGTCTACATGCTTCTTTTTTGTTTTTAAATGGCCTGAACCAAGCCTCATTACTTAACATTACATGCTCACCTTTCGCTTTTCTGCCTCTTATTTTTTTTCTTTTCATTTTAATTTGATGTGTAGGCCCCCGGCCCCCCAAATGAAAGCTAAACCGACCGGTAGGTCACTAATATATCGGGGAGGCAACTGTGACAAATTCCTTTTGTCTCCGCTTTGCTGGTACTTTATTACCCAGACGAGCAGCATGGCCTGGAGATAACGATTCATCACGCACAGCCGGCAACCATAGACAACGCCTTTGGGCAAAGTCAGCGAGGGGCTCTCATATTGAGACAGGCTGTGTGTGTGTGTGTGTGTGTGTGTGTGTGTGTATGAGGGGGATATACCTTAATTGGCAATGGGGTTTTATTGCATTAGTAAAATTGCTGATTACAATCCAGCACAGCACCACGTCAAGTTTGCATTTCAGACCTATAGGTAGACCTCCTATTGGCCTGTTTTATAACCAGTGTTACAGTGTCAGCCCACAGTAAGTTGGGGATCTTTATTTTAAGCTAATAATAATTTAAATCCCCTCATGTTTAGCAGCTATAGCTTATTAGATAAAATCCTAATGATCCTGATGAGAATACTGGGACACTGCAGCAGCAGAGGGGTCTATAAGAATGGAGCAAAAAAGCTTATGAAGATACTTCAACAAGCATTTAGAGCAAGACGAGGTGGAGCTAAAGCTGTTCGTTGTATCTGAGGAAGGCTCTATCTGAGTCAAAAGAAAATAGCGACTTTTATCTATTTTTCTAAAGGGAATAGTTTGTTTATGGTTTTGATTTTTCCTGCTCAGAAATGAAAACATTACTTGCACCTCATTTGCTACAACATATGTAACAATGCAAACATAATGATAACATGATACAAAGTTTTAGATTCATCTAAAGAGTCCCAAGCTGCACATTAGAAATCAGATAACTTTTAAAAATAAATTGAATTCCCTGATGCTTCATTATAGCAGAAGCGCACAGGAACTAATCATTGTGAACAGCCTAAACTGTTGAGAATAATGAAACAAGACACTCGGTGTCTCATTGAGTAAGCTTGGGTTGTCAGTCTCAATAAGGAGGACTTGGATATTGCTCCTGATGATTAGAGGTTTACAGTTTTACCATTGTGTTCAACATGTTGGCAAAGAGCCTTATTCAGGACCTCACCTCATATGAGCAGGACACATTTGGGGAGGTTGTGGATTGGAATTTACTGCCTCACGATGTGAATTATAAGGAATATGTTTTAGTTTCTACCAAAATTTAATACAAATATTTAATGAAAAAGCAGAGGTTGTCTAGTGCAAAGGTTTCCAATCCTGAGTATAAATCTGAAACACTTAATATTTGTCATTTTTGGATTACTTTGGAATTCATTTTAAGTATTTTTACATTTAGTCTTCAAGGCCTATTATGTCTGGACAAATTTCATTTAAAAACCCCAGTTAATTAGCAAATTAATCTAAAAAAGTTAATGATAAAAACTAGTAAGTAGTAGTGAAAACTACTGAGATCCTCCACATATATACTGAGTTGGCACAGGCCATGTACATGTGCTCTCTTAGTATCATAAACCAACACGATATTCTTTCAAAAACTGAAGCATGTGAAGCTGGTGCTCTGACGGTTCACTAGTAACAGTAACAGAAAACCATCCAGCTAAACTAAACTAAAACTGATGAGACACTTCTCACCATGACTTTGATTAAAGAGAAATCATCATATACTCAGCCAAGTCTTTTTGTGTGAATCCTCTGTTTTTAACAACACTAGAAAAGCTGCTGAGTGAATCTCACCTTATACATGTAAAAATAACAGCATGGAGTTCCAATGAACCCAAAGTAGTCAGATGATTGTATATAAACAGTAATAGTCTGCCTTATTGTTCTCAGACACATGTCATAGCCTTATCTACATATCCTGCAATAATTAAAGGAGTAAAAAGCAACAACTGAAAAGTGTAAAATTATGGTCAGACATTATGTTCAAGATATAAACAATAAAAGATATGGAAAAGCTAAAGGTCTTACAGTATAATTAGACAGATATGGTTTCTACCAGATTCATACTAAACACTAAAACTCTCCACTTAACACTTACTGTAATAACTTATTTCTATGTGGGCCCAGTAAGTGAGGTATTCTAAGATGTTAGTCTTCTGTTATAGGGATCCTTGACATAGTAAAGTTTGGGAACCCCTGTCTTAACGTAAATGCACAACTGTAGTTTGTGGCTCTGAAGGTGACGCACAATCAGACATCACATCTCTGCAGCTGACATCACCAACAGGGAGAGAGAGATGTTATACCCCAACGAGGCTTTCAAACATTATTTTCCGCCTTCCTGCCCATAGATCTTCCCGGTTTTGCATAAACGGCCAATTACCTTGTCAGTAAGCTGATCTGAGGCTCAGTGCATCCTCTCGTCCCTATTCATTTTATTGTAACGCGCAAATATAAACAGGCCTAATAGCAGCTACACTCGCGCTGCTCTCGTCCCTGCACCGTTATTGATATGGCCTCGAATTCACACAATTGATTTTTATGCTTCCCTCTAGCCACCTTGTGCAGTTGAGAGATATCTTTATTCGCACAGAAAGTGAAATAAGTGCGTAATAAAACGGTGATATATTAAATTCGTTTTTCCCCGTGTCGCGGTTTTATTATGAGCCATTTTTCATCTTTATTGAATTGAGACCCTGGCGATCCGCGTCGTCGCTCCGGGCGGAGAAAGGTTAAATAATTTGTGCAAATCAGCAACGCCGCGTTTCATATTTGGCCTCATGATGCGACTCCACCTGCTATTTATTTGTTTAATTATCTATCTATCTATCTATCTATCTATCTATCTATCTATCTATCTATCTATCTATCTGTTGTTTCATACACACAGGCTAAATATTACTGTTGGTTTTACATTTTATTACTTTGGGATAATGCACGTTGGAGTACATGGGTCTTTAAATCAGGCCTATATTCTGCACACTTCCCGTCAATATCAGTGGATTTATTGCTTCATTGTGCGCAACCGTGCAACAGCTTATTGCTTCAGCCTGGTTCACACACCTACACCTACACACGTACACACGCGCATAAATCTGGTCCAGTATTTGTTGTATCGTGCAGGAGACGGTGTACTGACGTAACACGCCTTTCAGAAATCAAGGGGACACCATTCAGGCCCATTCTCTCCAGCATGTTCCGCATCGCGCCTTTACTCGCTCAGTGTTCATTGATCCTGGGCACCAGGAAACTCTAGGGGTCTTTGAGCGAGTTCTGTGGCTCCATGTGTGAGTAAATATGTGGCTGATGGTTTAATTGCACAGAGGGGTGAACACACACACACGCACACATAGGAAAAAGACACCCATGTCTCACTGCTGCCTGGAAGTGCTCACCTGCTGTCCAGTTCTACACCAAGGTTTAGGGTCTAGGGTTCCTAGACCAACTCTTATCCAGTAGAGGGTTCTCTGGAAGCCTCGACATGATAGCTTTGAACCGTAACACCATACTGAGTTTGCATTTCCACAAAAAACTAAACTTAGCAAGACTCTCGATGGACACAAACATCTAAATTAATTGAATATTTCCAATGATAGGCGTACGAAAAATGCCATAAAATAACCATATAATGATCAAAATTAAAAGGAAAAAATCAAAAATTTTGCTTTGCCCTGTAAAAAATGATTAGTATTGATATGAGGAGAGAAAGTGTCTTTTTCTGATTGTTTTAATGTGGTGACACTAAATAAATGGTCCTGTATGATTTTGAAACTACACACATTTTAAAATAATTTAAAATAATATATTGAAGACCAAACTATGTACACATGGATATTTTCTATCGTGTCAAATATGTAGATGAGAATAGAGGCGAAACTGTTTGGAAAGCGTTTGACTCGGGCCTCAGCAGCACTAAAAGGCGCAGAGCCTCCTGTTTAAAACCAGAAAAGCTACAGAAAATACACAAAAAAGCTGCGGTTTCTTTAAGACATCCGAGCAAAACAACTGTCCTGACGAGTGAGGGAGGGAGGGGTAGAGACAGAGAGAGAGAGAGGGAGGGGAGGGGAGTGGAGGGAGGTTTGGCTGGATGACCGAATGGCAGCTTTTACGCAGAGGGTTGTCTCACCTGCTGAAACGCACTTCACCGTTCAGCTCAACAGAGCCATCTCTCGCTCTCACCTCCAATTAGTATCCAGCGCTGCGAGGTCAGCGCTTCGTTCTCGCTGTGCTCTCCGGGTTTGTTTTGTTTTGTCTCCTGTTTTATTTTGATGCGACGGGCTTGGGGGTGTCCTACCGTGCCATTTGCGTATGGATCGCCTCTGCCAGAGTAGGCGAACAAAGCGCATCGAGTCTCTCCAGAGAACCGCCTGCCCCCCCAAAAAATCACGGATTCTGTAAGTACTCCGGATTTAGCGTCTTCTGTTGTTCTTCTTGTTGTCAGGCTTCCTTGTGTCTAGTTCACGGGGGAAGAACGCGCTGTTAAAGATGGATACGCTCTTTCTTAGCCTGACGGATGGGCATTCAATTTAGGGAACACCCGATCTCACTGTTGGACAGAAATAATGGCAAGATTTTTGGATAGCTCTGGACACGTTGTTGGTTTCCTGGGAGTAGAACAGGCCTGTGTCGATGCTTGACAACAACAACAAAAAACCAGTCCACTACTGCAGTATACATAGCCTACAAACATTTCTTTCCCCACGGCGTGAATTACCAGATGACAAAAACACATCCGTGTACTGATAAAACATACTGACAAACACACAACCGATAAAACTATGGAGCACACCGGGATCGAGGAGGTGAACCAGACGCACCAGCAGCAGCATGAACCCATCAGCTTCGGGATCGACCAAATCCTGAACAGCTCGGACCAATCCAGCGGCTGCATGCTGCCCAACCGGACCGGCGACCCGGATTACGCGCTGGCCTCCAACGTCTACAGCAACGGGTACAACAGCGTGTACAACCCGGCCTGCTCCATGGCTGCGGCGGCGGGTCTGGCCGGCTCCTACAACGTCAACATGAACATGAACGTCAGTATGAACATGAACATGAACGTTAACGTGAACTCGGGCGGCGCGGGAGGGGTGATCAGGGTGCCGGCGCACAGACCCATGCCACCTCCGCCTCCGCCGCCCGCCGCCGCCGCGCCTCATCCGCCCCCTTCGACGCATCCGCCGGGCATCGGACCCGGCATCCCCTCGGTGCCCGGGATGGGGATGGGAAATGCGGCAAACTTCACCTTCCCGTGGATGGAGAGCAGTAGGAGGTTTGCCAAGGACAGATTAACAGGTAAAGAGAGTTTCCTCGTGATCCTGCAACACCTGTAGGTTGATTAATATTTCCCACTAAATCAGATGTCGACCAGAGGAGTGTGTAGAGTACATTCATGTACATTCACCTGCATTTCACGCCCTAAATGAGCCATAAGACTCCGGCGCAGAGTAGTGATATTACTGTATATTCTCTTCGTGGCCGTGCAGGAATGAATTGTGATTTTTCTGACATTTGTGTTTTAAAACGGGCCCTGAACGATGAAGTGTATGGAGGTTAAACTGGGCCTGTAATAGCTCCACAAAGTGGAGCTGACGATTTCATCTTTAGGTTGTAATCTATAGCGAATCGTATATGCACACACAGAGTCAGTTTTATTATGCTGGAAGGGCAGCGCTGATAAACGAGTGGAGAAATTGACATGGACATGCTGATGAATCAGTATTGGACCATCACTCTCCATTTACAGCGGATGACGGATAACGACGTTCCCCGTTTTTTTCATGAGGATGAATGATTTTTTTTTCTTTCTGTGAGCCAATCGAGAAAGCAGGAAGATGAGTCATAATAGTAACAACATATGGCAGCTTAAAATCTATAAAAGAGGATAATCACAGGCTATTCTTCTTCTTATTCTTATTCTTTATTCTTATTAGAATTATTATGCCTTTCCAGCGTTTAGACGTTACAGTGGACAATTATATATATATATATATATATATATATATATATATATATATATATATATATATATATATATATACATTTCCAATTGCATTTAATTCCAACTTTACTTTGTAATGCCTTAAAATAGCTTTAAACACAAATCAATCAGCATGAATTCATAATTTAGTCAGTTATTAAAGACCTCTCATTCCGCCCATTCACTTTTTATTGGATTTATGAATCTCAGGCTGAGAATGTCTTCGACCCAGATTTTTTCCCTATCGTCTAAAAAGACTTTCTGTGTGAGCTAGTGAATTTAAACGACCATACAAAAACAACTGACAGTAGCCTATATGACTATATACAATGACATTGCAATAACAAGACAAAAATAAGAGCTTTGTAAACTCTAGATAGATTTAGAATTTAATTTTAACTTAATAACCTTGAGAGTTCCTTTTCCTCTTTTTTAAAAACATGACTAACAACTATTTTTTTCAATTAACAAAAACACAAATAAAGAAACCAGAATGCACAATTACGCCTCTTCCCCAGTCAGTCTAGGTCTACTGTTGCCTATAGTGCAAATAATCTGCATTACATAATCACTGTTTAATTGTTCCTGCAGTAGTTTCTACACGGTCAGGTTTTGTTCTGTTCTTCTATTCTTATTATTTGTATTTTACTCGTAATGCCAAACACGTCCATTTGTTTTTATTCAAAGTGAAGAGTTGACAGCATCAGAGACAAAAAAAAAGAAAAAAAAGAGGCCATTCTGAATTTATTTGTTTTGTTTTACACGGACAGGACACACTGGTGCACATGAACTAAATAATTGTTAAATAAATGGCACATTTACATCTGGTGTCCCTGGCTACATGTTAATCCAGCCATCATTCCATAATCTTTTGTTTTTGTGCAGGTAAATTCAAATAAAGAGAGATAGTGTTAGAACAGCAGGAAAAAAATGAACATGTAACTTTAAAAATATTTCTTTAGTTCATGTCAAAATGTCAAAACTCTCTGCAGGGTTATTTCTGCTGTGATAGTCAGACTTTATTTTATGAAGCCGAGGCTATGATGTTTTATTTATTTATTTATTTTCCTATTTTGAAGGGGGTGTTTCCATTGTTTTTTTTCTCATGACCTCATCGTTATGAAGATGAAAATGAAGAACATCATGGATTTGCCCGCCCCCCCTACACACGCACACACACACACACACACACACACACACACCTCTCCACGCATTAAATATTCACCATTCCGTTCTTTCTAGCTGATTAATTATTAAATACACGGGGACGATATGTCAACTGCAAAAAGATACAGTGTAAATAGGCTTATCAATTTTACTCATAGTCACCGAGGGCCTCTCGTTTAATTTCTCTCAGCTTTGTGTCGCTGTAATTATTTCGCAGCTTATATCTTTCCACTGTTATTGATCAGGCAAAGATCAGCAGCAGCAGCTACAGTAGCACCACACACACATGCGCACACTATCCAGATTTAGCCTGCTCTGTGTTCTATAAAAGGCCCTAAATCAAATAGACTATCATCTATCCTGATGGGCAGAGAACCATTTTAAATGTTTCTCTCCGTTTCTTGTTTTTCTCTTCGCTTTCCAAGTTGAAACCGGAGGAGGAGAAACGGCCTCGCGCAGCTTTAAACAGCTAAACATGTTGCCAAAGGCTCCAAACTCTGGCAGCCACGGGAGGTTTTTTTTTCTCCCTCTCCCCCTTTTTGCCGGGATGTAAACGAAACCTGTTAAATTGCACAATAGATTTCTCTCATTTTTCACTCTGACACGCGCCCTCACGGCCTAAACTCACGTTATAAATCATGACAAGATGTATCAGTCTGACGCAAGGGATTAAGATTTGGGGTGTTAAAGGCATCATTTAATCCTCGTCTAAAAATAAGACTTGTTTATACAGCAGAGGGTTCATCACCAGCTCCTCTCTGTATTAACTCAGAGCTTATGGGCTTAAACTTCATTTCATGCATGTTTTATTATTTTATCCCAAATGTCACCGCTAATTTGAAGCTGATATTATTATTATTACAAAATAATTAATAAAAAAATATTAAAAACACATAACACAAAGGGAAAAAAGTAAATGAAAAACAGAAATATTGAGTCGAAATCATAAAATCATAAATGCTGATACAAATTAACAAATATAACCCAGCCATGGCCAAACACTAATGCGATGATTTTAAATAAATATAGATTACGTCTGATTAATAATAATAATTATTATTAATATTATCATTAATAATTACTATTATCATTATGACGGTCCATAATGTGGATCGTGTGGGTATGTTGGCAATAAACAGAGCCATAATACAGAATGTGTAGCTCTACAGGCCGCGTAGCACCAATAAAAAACATAATTAAACCTCTTTTTCCTCTGCAGTAAATCTCAGTCTGGGTTTTAATGGCAGCAGAGCAGAAAACTGTGATTTTATTTCCGTGTTGAACTCGCTCCTGTCCCTGTGTTTCCAGCTGCCCTGATTCTCGCCGTGACAGAAGACAGTGTCCCTGCCTTTTGTCCCGTATAGTGTAATAAATAGCAATATATGTTCATGTTATATTTCAATATCCCCTTTAGAATCCTTCACGGATATATTTATTAGATTGCTACAAAGGTAATATCCGCAGTGGGGAAGGGAGGCGCTGTCACCGAGAAGTGTTATTAAGTATAAGTGGTTTTATTATGGGAAACATATTCTCCACGGTAGCATTTTATTTTTTGATATGCTTATGCTAAATTGTATTACCCAGGCAGCAGATTTAGTATTCGAGCCCATTTTCTTTTTCATTTGACGGAGGTGAACAAAAAGATGATTTTGCAGCATTTTGTGTTTCTCTCTTCTCCTTTTTAAGGGAACAGGATTTTTCTCGGTTTAAACGCAGTAAATGGTTCGATGTGGTTCAGTTTGTAGCAGCACATGATCTCTACCTGTCTGAACAGGAGTTTCCACAACCTCTACACAGATGCTTCATTAACTCTTTAACTGTTTTCCAGGCTGCTCAGGAGAACTATTACTAATCAGGAAAAATAATTAAGTATTATAGCAATGTTTAATAACTGATTTTACAGTCTATAGAAAAATGATTAAAGTTAATAAAAGATGCACATTTCTCACCACATTCACTGTTAAGCTCACTGGATTTAGGCTCTACAGGAACAATATATCATCGTTGCAAAGACAAGTTTGCTCCACTGATATTTAATATTTCTGTGTGGACTTTCAATGTGAAATTCAGACAATTTTTAGAAAGCTTTTTGTCTATTTTCAACATTTTTACCAAAAATGTTATAGTCTCTGGTTATGTTATATTGACTGGTCACTAAAGGTATTGAAAACCAAAGACAGGAGGCGCTTTTATAGGAGGTAATGAGCCGATTTGACACAAGAACACAGCAACATTATGAATTATAAGAGGAAAATAGGGTTTATTTAAGTTAAGTTATAGGTTGAGCAGGGACAGTCTTTTAATTTGGATTCAAGTCACTGCTGGACTACACAAGCTCCAACATTACATCATTGTTGTCCTGTATACACAGCAGTTTACAGGTCCCACTAATAATAGAAATGGATAAATCTGAAGCCATATCTGTTTCCTGAACAGTCTTAGGCTTACTCCCTCAGTCAAAACATGAAACATGACTGATGCAGTATCCATAGCATCTCTGTACCGTGTATTTGTCAGTGTTTTGCACATTGTGAAGTGAAACCTTCGCTGCAGTTGGCAGGTCCAAACGCTCCTGCTGCATGTTGGGTCGCCTCTGAACGTGCTCGCATGTGCCTGGTCCATTAGTTAGCCTACAGATGGCCTGAAATAGCCATCTAATGCAGTATTATTCAGCCAGACCTGCCGCTGGGAGCAACAACAGGCCTGCTCGCTCTCAGCCCTCTCAGTTTTGGGCAATGAGAAGCCAACCGAAAAGAGACAGCTATGTGTAAATCTATGTATCACAGGAGATTTCAAAACATACCATGCAGTGCAATGAGGTCCCTATAAATTCACTATTAAGGGACACAGAGGTGCTATAGTCCATTGTGAGCACCTATAGGAATATTATAGAAACATAAAAGGAATTTTGTCACTATAAACTCATGATTAAATACCATTGATGCCTGTCTAACTCCCAAAAGGAATATTACAAGGATACAATTACCATTTTTACTATTATTGAGCATCAGAGCAACACATAATGTGAAACCTGATAATAACGTCAAAAGAATATTACCATAGGAGATTAAAAATAATAATGAGAAGAGGAGAAAAAAAGACATGGTCACTATAAATCCAGTACAAAAGACAATAAAAGGTAGTGAGTTTTCATTTCAGGCATTAAATCTGTGTTGCTAATTTACACTCAGGTAATGTTAACTTTATGTGACCTACAGTAACAGCACACCGCAGCTGTTTATCTTTACTTTACAAATCATTTGGTCGTGTACGCCTCAATTTGCCACTCGTGTTCAGCACCATCAGGGGATGTCGGCAGCTCCCTGGAAATGACTGCCGAGTGCATAATAGCTTCATGTTCCATTTTCCATCCAAATTGTCATCGTCTGTGTGGCAAATGAATTTTCAGGTCGCTGAAACTCTGAGAGCAGCAGCAGCAGCAGCAGCAGCACGTGGCCCTCGGGGGGACACCTATGCAGATGTTTTCATATTCATTTTGGCTCCTGGTGAGCTTTTCTGACAAAACAAAAACAAATAAACACCCTGTAATACAGCAGGCGAAACAGCTTGCTAGGGAGGAATGACACAAAGATACAGAGAGAGAGGGAGAGAAAGAGACAGAAACTGTTTTTTTTTTCTTCCTGTTGTTGATTTCCATTCTGCCTCAAAATGAGAATGTGGCTGGGGAGTGGATCTATGGCCAAAAACGATCTCATTACATTTATCGATCTTCTGTTTACCCATGGCTGACAAAATAGACAGGATCCATAGATATTTTATGATGCGGGGGATAAGTTGTTATTAATACCCAGATACAGTGATATGTGAAAGTGAACCGTCAGCCAGTGAGGCACAGATAGAAGAAAAACACAGTATAGACTCATGAAATGACCCTGTGCAATTTATATTTTTGAAAAGGCGCAATGACAAAGCAACTGAAAAGACAATAAAACGATCCTGTCAGAATGTATATGTGAGATCAATCATGTGAGATTAATATAACAAGCTTTAATGACAAATACTTGACGTCTGTATGGAAGATATTTTGTGCCAAAATATAAGATGTTTGAATTTGATTGGTCTGTTACAAAAGCTACAATCATTGTGTGAATACTTCTGATGTTGTTAGTGATATTGTTTTAAGCAGGTTAATATTGTTAAAGTGGTTATTTAATCATATTTTTTTTTTTTTACCTTTGACTTGTATGTGCTTGATTTATCTTAATGACCCTGCTAGTTGTAACTTATTTTTTCAAATGGAAGAGATCTCATTTTGTAGCAAAATCTCTCCAAATGCTAACTTAAGAGACTAGCAGTAAATAACATTAAAGTAGACTCTGTTCATCATTCAGGCCTCCTTCATGTGATTAGCTGCTATGCGTCGGTGCCTGCCCGGCGGCAGCTGCTGCTGTGCTCCAGATGCGGGACCTGACTGTGTCTCCCTTTCCTTTAGGGGAGCAGGCAGAGGAGAGCCGAGCCGGAGAGGCCACAGGGGGCCTGGGGGCCGCCGGGTCCCTCTGTCCTCTCCCCAAGGGAGACATCGGCAGGGTCCCTGTCTGGAGCACTGTGGAGACATTAGCCAAATGCTATTACCCCGAGCTCGCTCACCTGCGAGACGGCAATGGCCTTCTAGCAGACTATCCTTTCCCAAAGGGGGCTTGCCCAGGTGAGTCACCCCCCTCCCCACTACCATCCACCTCCCTTGCCTCACCCATTTGTTTCACAGTTGATTTTTAAGTGCATCCCCCGTGTGCTCTGCAAAGAGTTTTTGATTAATGCGACTTAAACACTGAAACATTTCTGTCTTTGTGAAAATTTTAAAAATATTGCTACAGTGGAAGTTTACATTTAGATTTGTACTGTACCAGCTGCAAGCAGTATCTTAGTATAGTTGTTTTTGGAGCTCACACTGCATATTTCAGCTTTTTAAATGTCCTTCTATGACTTTTCCTTTGACTTCCTGTCTGTACAATTCATTGTGCTGTTTGTTTTTCAAAATCTGGCAGGGGAATTGTAGTTGTAATTACATTTATCTTCTTCAATTGGCAGCTTCTGGGCCTTCTCTTAGACTCCCCAAACACACTGGCTTTTCCAGAGTTAAGACAAAATGGACAATAATTTTATCTAACCAAGGACTGGAAAAACAAAATTGTGTTTATAACATGAGCGTCCACAAACAAAACCTCAAGGGAAATATGTTTACCCTTCAGAAGCACAGATCGTGGCAGTTCAGAAATGGAAATAACTGCTTACACTAACGGACATTCATTTTAAACCCTTTAAGTCCAAACACCTCAGTTACTTACTTATTGCTAATGCTAACATTGACTTTTTAAAGAATGATGTGCATGGTGTTTAAAGCTCTTGTCCACTTCATACACAATGCTGAACTAAACCAGATAAATAAATCCTTTTTTTTTCCCTTCTCCTTTTTCAGCTGCCCTCTCGCCCTTCTCTGTGACCCGCCGCATTGGCCACCCTTACCAGAACCGGACGCCGCCCAAGAGGAAAAAGCCTCGCACCTCATTCAGCCGGGTGCAGATATGCGAGCTGGAGAAACGTTTTCACCGGCAGAAGTACCTGGCGTCAGCTGAGCGCGCCACTTTGGCTAAGGCCCTGAAGATGACAGATGCACAAGTCAAGACCTGGTTTCAGAACAGACGGACAAAATGGCGGTAAGATTCCAGCAGGGCGCTGTTTCACCTCTCCACCATCTGCATCCTTTAGCTGCCTGGAAGTAGAGAACACTAAAGCTAAATCATCACAATTCCCTCTTCCACGTGAAATATTTATTTATTAAGCAAAACAAACAGGCCTTGGTGGATTTTTCAGAAGCTATTTGTCTTTACGAGTGCAGGATGTTCACTCAGAAGAGCCACTCCTTCCACTCTTTCTTGCGCCATAAATCGTCAGCCGTGAATGTGTCTCTGTTTTACTCTTGGTCCAAAATGCTCACTTGTGTTTTACTTTAAACACAAGCAAAACGGTCCGCAGCTGAAGCATTGGAGGCGTTGTACAACACAACACCTATTTTGCTTAGCTTAGCTGCCAGTCGAGGCCAGTTCACTTGACCAAGCACAATCACTCCTGAGCCTCCTGAAAGGCCTTTTAGAAAATTGCTGTCCAAAGCAATACTGAAACACTCACAGGAGGAATTGACTGCCAAGTCCATAGACAGAAAAAAGAGAAAACACAAACACACTCCTTCACTTCATTCTAACTGTTGTTTATAGCCATTTGGAAGTAAATGAGTAGGAAATCAAATTATGATGCCCTGCCCTTGGTTAAAGGGGCAGGACACATTTTTCAAAGGCACATTACTAACAGCTAAATTACTGAAAGGGTCTTAATGTTTAAATGATCCTCGGGCTTTTTAGAATTAGTTTTGAATTTAATACAAATAGAAAACACTTAAAACTGAACTGTGGCTGGTTAACATTTATGAGGTAGTTTATTGGCTCGTTTGTCTTAAATAAACATACGATATTGAAATTTGGTTTGATGATCCTTTAAAGAGTATTTTTAAAAAGGTGCATTAAAAAAAAAACATCAATCAGATCCTATAGCACTAAAAAAAACAGGACACTACAAGATGTAATAAATAATGAATTTGTTTAAAATAAACACAACCAAACTGAATACGAAACTGAACGGCATGTCACGAGTAACAAGGGAATTGGCTTAACTCGTTTTTCTGATTTCCTAGTTTTGCCGAGATTTATGCCTCTCCCTGTAGTGAGCACCTGATAGGATGAGCATGAGGGATGTCTTTGCGTGACGACTACGCTAGTAACAAGAGGATGATCAAATCAACAGGCAGCGAATAAGATTATGATAATGCTGTTAACAATAATGTGTGGCTAATGGATGGAGGTCGGTGTGCATGAAAGAGTGTTTTAGAGGTGTGTTTCTGCCTGTGACTCCTTCCTGCCATTTGTATTTTCTTGTTGACTTTGACAGCAATTATTTGTTTATTATGGTTTGTGTTATTAGCAAAAACAGCCATAATTACAACAGAGCCTAATTAATTCTTCATTGTGCCGTATTCTGTAATGCTGATATGGACCATTCAAAACATTTTTTGTCACACACATGCAGGAGAAAAATTTTATGACCGTGTAAGAATCTGTCAAAGAAAGGAGAAGAAACAATTTATGATCAAAATCTTTGTTCTTTTCTCTCCTGCATTTATTGTTTCAATTTACTTCTTTATTTACACCTATAATCCTGCAGACTTAAAGTTAAATTCTCTCCAACATAAACACCTCAACCCTTCCACTAAAAGGACACACTGTTTTTACCATACTGTGTCTGCATGTGTGTTACAGGAAAACACACATCTGTGATATTTTTTGTCACAGTTCAAATGCTGATATCAGCACATACTGACACCAATGCACAGGGTGTATGTTACTGTTAACATATGCTGTGCTGAAAAGAAAAGAAAAAAGAAACAGATGTAACTTTTCACCTTGAGGCAGGAAGTGTACCACCCCCTCCCCCCACAACTACCACCACCCCATGTTAGTCCCATTCTCTCGCCAACACCTGTCACTCATCTTGATCAGCTGTCATGTAGCCTGAAGCTGAAGTAAGTAGCACAGGTGTTTAATAAACGCAGTAAAAGCAGCCAATTTGCTAATGAACAGGTTTCACTGGCAGGTTTTTTGCTACGCTTGGAATAGCTTTTTCTTTTCACCCCTTCTCTTGCTTTCTTTGCTCGATTTCTTCATTGCTTTTGCTTCCCTGCTCAGTGGCTGCTGTGCTTCCATTGAAACCATGAAAATCCAGTTGTGACTGGCATCCTTTTCATTTCTTGTTATTTCCCATTTTAAATACCTGATGTTGCAGCTTTAAAAATACTGCCATTATTGTGCTGTCATTCTCTTATTTTGAAACTTTGCTCTTTTCTCTGATTTTAGCAAAGCTGTCAGTTTGATTTCCTTTAACGCGGTGATTCACAACCTTTCTGCGCTTTGGCTTGTGGCCCTGAAATGGTGGATGGCGAAATAGTGCCCCTATGGCAGTAGGTGTCACTCGTTGTCATGGTTACAATCGCAAACACATGATTAGACTTATGGAACGGTCATGGTTTGGTTGGTTTGGTTTAGGTACAAAAAATACTTGGTTAGGTTTAGGAAAAGATTGCAGTTTGGGTTGAAATAATTTTTTCCTTAAAGTTAAACAACATCGTCATGGTTACAGTAATAAACATGCAGATAAGGTTGTGGAGCGGGCACGGTTACAAACAACAACTTTCAGTTTTAAATGGGAAACAGACAGAAAGTCTCCTGTGTTAAAGTCCTGTGTTTTGCCAACGCATCTCCAACCCCAACCTCCTCCTAATGTGGAAGAGGTAAAGAAGTGAAACAATCCAGTAATTTGCAAGAAAAAAGATTAGAGGAATGTTTTAAAAATATTTTCATGTAGCAGACATGTGTCTTCTCTACTCTCCTAAAATGTTCATCATCTTATGACCTCTCAAATTTATCTAGGATCCCAACAACATTGCCAACATTGCTGTTGTGTGTGGCATTAATCAGTGTTGCGTACATGCCCCCATGAAAATAAACATCTCATAGGTCTTAAATCCTTGTCTGCTCCCTTTTTGTCTCTCCATCCACCCAGGAGACAGACTGCGGAGGAGAGAGAGGCAGAGAGGCAGCAGGCCAACCGGCTGATGCTGCAGCTTCAGCAGGAAGCTTTCCAGAAGACGTTGAGCCAGCCTCTGCAGCCGGACCCACTCTGCCTGCACAACTCCTCCCTCTACGCCCTGCAGAACCTGCAGCCCTGGGCAGAAGACAATAAGGTGACCTCCGTCACCTCCGTGGCATCTGTAGTGTGAGCGTGTGTTTGTATGTGTGTATAGGAGAGAGACAGAGAGAGAGAGGGAGGGACAGAGGGAGGGGAGAAGCTGGGAATGAAATGTGTGTATCAGATTGTCGTCAGTGTGAATGGACAAAAAGGGAGGAATCTCTTCATTCTATCTCTGACGTGGCTGACGTTCAGAAACGCAGCACCATTATGGGATTGTTATAGATACAGGAAAATGATGCTTGCTTTGGAAAAAAAATAATTATTTGAATGGACATTGTGCTTCCTCACTCATTGATCGTTACCAGCAACATGGTGGGGGAGCATGCGTAGAGAGAGACAGCTATCTGTTACTGCCAAGACCTACAAAACACTGTATGCGGACTTCACCACACAGGAGCCGCACTGACATTGCTGTTTGTCAAAATTAAGCAAGTCTGCAACTGTTATCTTAAATATCTAAAGTATGTTGAGTCATTTTCCTGCCTTACACCAAGTTTCCGCTTTCCCTTCAGCTGTCGGTCTAAAAGAGAGGAGGACACTTTATCCGTAAGTGCCAGGAAACAAATGGACACCTCTGTACATGCACAACTATCAAGACTGTCCCCTCTTTTGCCTCTGGATCCCTCACGAGGCGGCAGAGACTTTCTGCCACAAATGGCAAAAAAAAGACCTCCTGTTTTTCGCTTTTGACTTTGTACAATGTAGTAAATGCATGTTTCAACCTTTTTCTGTGTGCACTCGGAAGTACCATTGAAGTCAGCTGTCGTCGAGGTGGAGCCCCCCACCCCAACCCCCACCCCTCCCTCCACCCCCCGACCGCAGTGTTCAAGTGGTAGTGGATTGGTGGAAGTCCTGGTCACGGATTCCTCATTATGTTCAATTTAAAGGTTGTTTTATATTAAATGATATTGTGACTTTTTGAAAAGATGACAAACCTCTCTGTTTTTCTTGCCTCTTTTTTTCTCCTTGGATTTTTTTTCACACACTGCCTGTTTGTTGTTTGTCACTATTATGAAAACCATGCAATAATACTTTATGATTTTAGCGAGGTAGTTAGCCTCATGGGATTCAGCTATGATTACACATTAAAGTTTCAAACCACCCAAAGGTAAGATCCCACCGAACTGTATCAGAAGGACAATGCAATACTTTTTTTTTTATACATAAAATCTGATGACTACAGCTCCCATGTGTGAATGTGAAGCAGGGCGTTGCCGAAAAACATCAAGTGTGCTCAGCAAAACTCTCCCTGGATAAATAAAGGTTTGAAAACTGATGCCAGCTCAAATTAGAATGTGTTTAAAGGAGAAAGTACAAATATCGCAGCTGCCAAGTGAGCATTTGAAATGCAGCAGTCTGAGTTTTGTTTATGTTTTCAGTGGAGCACCTTAATGGAAGATTCATTCATCCATCAGAGCAAGAAACCTAAAAGCAAATGGAAGGGTGTGTGTCACCGGTCGAGGTCGTTCCTCACCTTTATAATGGAGTTTACACACAGTCAGCACAGGACTCAAACTATTAAGAGCTGAATTGCCTCCTTTGCCTTCGTTCTTGCACAGTGTGAACGACTGTCGCAAGAATGACATGATCAGTCATAGTAAACTAGGAGTTCCTTTGCTTCTTGCCATTCAGCCAACACCTACAGGAATACTGGAAGTAATTCGTTGAATACCTGTCACCTTCATCATATCTAGATTTTTTTTTAAATTTAGATTGATGTTTTTCTTAGTTGGGACAAGAATTTGTTTTGAGCTGGGTTGAGTGAGTTTTATTTTAAGCCCTCACA
Source organism: Lates calcarifer (assembly GCF_001640805.2). Lineage (NCBI taxonomy): Eukaryota > Metazoa > Chordata > Actinopteri > Centropomidae > Lates > Lates calcarifer. Next base: position 22,185,956 of record NC_066840.1, on the reverse strand, counting down.
CCATTTTTGGTATTGTATGGATGAAATCGTGGCCACCTAGACACCAGACAGTCATAAACATTTGTTATCACCACATCCACCCTATCATGCAAATTCTTATCACCCAAGTCATAACAAAAACGACCCATCTAGAAGCACAGTAAACACATCATTCAGGTTCCTTGCTCGTAAATGAGCCTCTATCACTGTGCACGTCACAGGAAATGGGCCTTGCTGTGCATTTCCCTCTCTCATTCACATCATATGACTTGATTTCTTTGGACTCTGAGCATAACGCTGGCTTCTTGTTAATCTTGGCTGTTGCTGCTGCTACTGTCAAATACCTATCACAAGCCTTTTTGACAGACTTGTACTTCAGAAACGCCAGGGTAAATATCTTGTGCCTTTTGTTTGGATATCACTGGCATCTGCTTGCTCAAGCCTCCAAACCTTTGCTCAGAGCAAGTTGATGATCTGGTTCGAAACAGCTGTCTGCAGCTGCATCCAACCTCAACAACCCTCTGCTTTCCCTCAAACATAGCACCTATGTTTAGTCAGTTTTTAGGGCGTCCTGCCTGGTTGCGATCCTGTCAGTAGCGGGCTGTTCTCCAGGTGACGCCTCCTCAACCCCCATTTCCTCCGCTCCCTGCTGCTTCTTTCATCTCTCTGTCTCGGATGCCTTGAAGACGTGACTTGGCCCATTTCAGAAAAATTCCTTCGTTTTCTGTTTTCAAAACCGTGCATTGTGTTTTACTACAGGTGCTTAAAGATTTTTTCTCCTCTCCTGTCATGGCTCTGTAGTGTTTTTTTTTCTCACCCCCACTCCGTTGCCGCCAAAGAGCTCTGTCCTTATCCAATAAAATGTCACCACACAAGATGAACAAGCACAAGAGGCTCAGGGTATATCAGACTTCCTATCAAGCACTTTGTTTTGAACGGGGGCACCGAAAAACTATTCACCACATACTCTGTGTTGTCCTCTGTGTCATGCTCTGTCTGTTCCCATCAGTTGTTTCCATTCTTGAGAAACTCAGTAAACATTTAAGTCGTTATGAGGCAGCTGTTGTTGCTCCAGTGATCCAGCGATTTGAGCACTACTGGGAGAAGTATTCATATCCTTTACTTAAGGAAAAGTGTCAATACAGCAATGTAAAAATACTCCATTGCAAGTAAAAATAGTACTTAAAAGTACTAATTTGGTCCCTCTGACTGAGATTATTATATATGACATAATCAGACAATTAATACTGACGCATCAGTGTGTAAGGAGCCTGTTACTGCTGTAGCTGCTGGAGATGGAGCAGATAAATAAACAGGGATAGGAACCAGATAAATCTGGGGTGTTTCATCAATCTGTTTTCAGATTTAACCTTTTTCTCTTCGATTTTTGCTGAGATATTGGATCATTTGAGCGTTTATGGAAATGAAACCGTGTGAGAAGTTTAGAGGGAAAAATCACCAGTGGAGCCGTTAACAACTCATAGACATCTGAAATGCGACCCTGACTACACACTGATTTTAGGAAGACATCAGGAGTCAAAAAGGTTGGAAACCACTGGTTTAATCAACAATGTGTTGCAGTTTAAGAGCTTGCTGTATTATTCAATGTGTAAAACCTTCATCTTAAAAGTAACTGGTAACTAAAGCCGTTGAATAAATGTAATGGAGAAGTAAGAAGTAGCACGAAACAGAAATACTGATGTAAGTAAATGCACTTAATTACTTTCCACCACTATTAAATACATGCTGATTTAAATTTTGGTCGCCACCAGCAAACTGCATGATCACTGGAACATTATGCAGTTTGATCTCTGAATTATACAACTTATTCATACAGTCAGCCATCAGGTAGCAACAACTAAGGTGTTCAGTAATTTCTCATTTGCTACATTCCCACAGATTTTGCAGCATAAACATGATAAACTTTGGCACTAACCATAACCTTTTTTTCTGGCTCTTGTTTTACATTCATTCAGTTTGTTAATGATGATTAATTGTTGTGACATCTTACTGGGTCGAACAAGAAAAGGCCAGTGATCATGAATATTTGGCTGGAAAAAGTGTTGAGCTTTCAGTTGCTAAATCTAATCACACTAATGAGTAAGTCCAGGGTTTATCTGTTTTGGTGCCACATTTCCTTTATACACAGCTGAACATAAGTCGAGGAGTGCTGTGGTTTACTAAAGAGTGTGGTTGATTTTATATGTTTATTTAACTATGACCAAAATGTTCAGTGAGATAATCTGCAGTACGTCCACAACTGTACAATACATGAATACATTTTTTTTTTAACTTGATACCAGATGGAATAATATCAGTCCACAGTCCTAACAACTGTTTTCAGGCCATGACAGCTGCTGTAGCCACCAGATTTTAGAGGAAAGGAACCGCCACCTCACACTGCCAAACTCTATTAGATCACTGCTAATGTGTTGATATTAGAGGCTTTGTTGACGAAAGACTTTTATGGTGCTTGACTTTAAAATGCTGCTACGGCCCGTTAGTTTGACTTATTCTGAAAATAATGAGTGATTATTGCAGAGGAATTCTGCGGTAGACTGATAATAGTCAGTATTGTGTTGCTCACCTTAAATCTATCTATTTGCAATAACCCACCTGCAACAGGATGTGTAATGATCTGTGCAGTTTTCCTCAGATGTTTGGTCAGCTATGAAGTATTAAACTAGAGTTGTGAAAATCTTGAAGTGGGCACAAATGAAAATCACAAACAAGTTTTGCTCGACTAGATGTGGAAAATTAGACACTGAACTAGTTTCTCTGATGAAAAGTTAAACCCACGAAAAATGAAAACATTTTACATCATGGTATTGTGCAACTAAATTTCCAGGGCCATTTACTTTTTGATAACCAACAAGCAGCAATAACCAACATCATAAATAACTCACAATGCTCTGATGATAGATGAAATGATCCCATATCACTGGCTTTTGTTAGATGGTCTGCAGATGAGTTATAGCTCAGGAAACAACATATTGTTTGTAAAATAATGATGTCACGCGGTTTATGTTAAATCAAGTAAGGTAAACCTCCTGAGTGGAGACTGTCTGTTTCAAAAGATGGTTTTGTCAAGACAGATGGACATTTTTATTTTAAGTAAAGAGGGTACCAAGAGACAAATATATTTATTCAACAATATAACAAAATATTCACATGTGGTGGAATTACATTTTAATACTGTAAGTTATCTTTGCATATTTTTGGTGAATGATTTTGAATGATGATTATTAAACAGCCGTTGGCTGGCCAGGAGCATCAAATCACTTCCAGCTGAGTCAAGTGAAGAATGAAGATCTCTCTCAGCAGTCCGATTGCATGACAGAGACTTCAGGACTAACTCAACCTGCTGACATGACACGCTTTCATGACTCTCTCTCTTTCATTTACACATACAGCATGTACACACACACTTGTGTATACATATACTTGCTCATACATGTATGCACAAACAGCTATATGTATGCACGTCTGCATGCAAGAGTAAACGTGTGGACAAAAAGCAAGCATTCACACACAGATACGAACATCTTATCATTAACATAAGTGCAAAGTAGGAAGTATCTGTGGGTGTCAACGCAGTAATGAGTGATTTATCTCTGATGCTGAGAGTGATTTTATATGTTAAATATGGACATAAAGAACATAAAATGTCTACTTACTTTTGAAACAGGCTGTGTGGTGATACAAAGAAGATAAGTAGAGAATGTTACAGTAAGTAAATATATATATATATATATATATATATATTTTAAAAAACAATTTCTTATTTTCCTGCACTTTCAGGGAATCTGTACCAAAGTGCCAAAGAAATGTGTTGAGTAAGTACATGTGTATCCGCGTTATGTCGGCCATGAGAACAGATCTGCAGACGTGTCCTGGCAGCGTGTGACACATTAAAGCCTTCTCAAGCTTTCAGCCATGCATGAAGACGACTCATTCCTTTTGGGCAATACTGGTACTGTGGCTCAGTGACTCAACACCTGCTCAGTACGGGCCAAACTGACACGACAAGCACTTATGTTAAGGTTAGAAACACATTTCCCAATTTAGCAGCTCAGCTGCTGTTTCACAATTAGATTGCAGACTTTTCCTTTAAGGTGCCTGTTGATGTTTACTCTTGCAACACAAGTTAACTGATGTCAGGCTGGAAGAGTTGAGGTGAAAGGCTGTTTTTCTGCCTAAGAGAAATGCTGTCAGTGCTGAGCTGGAAAGGTCAGGATCCTACAGAATGACACAGTGGGTGAGTAGATCATAACAAGAGTACGTCTAAACCTGCTCTTTATGAAAAGTGCCTTGAGATAATTTCTGTTGTGATTTGGAGCTATACAAATAAAACTGAAGAAGTAGACTGTCCAGCTACTGAATGACACCCCATGTTACTGCCCAATGTTACTGACCTGCTGCAGTGCCTTTGAGCAAAACATGTGCACTCCAGGGCTGCTGCTCTGAAATTGAGATTGAGACAAGGAATCAAAGCTGTCATAATAAAGGGATATTGTAGCATTTCAGCAACATATACAATAATCACCTGATTTATATTATACTAGTATGTTATACTATTATACAAGAACACATATTGTCATAATTTACCAAAAGAGAAATGTGTTTATACACATAAAATTGTCCTTAGTCATTTTCTCTAAAACAAACCCTTCTTAAAATTAATAAAATTATTCAGTGTGCAGTTGGTGAAGTTTCATACTAAGTTAAATTTTCCTGTATTATCTGAGCCTGCAATGGCTCTCCATTTTATTATCAATATTTTTAACAACCACAGAAGACTCTTCAAAAGACTGCAGCTGCCCCCAGGGCTGGACTTTTAATATCACCAGCCAAAGGCCTCTTTTATTTAGTCCAAACAGCACATTAAGTGATGGACATAAGGGATAATATCCCAATCTTAATATAAAAGCTGAAATGCTTATTTGAGAAACCCATTAAAGCACATGAAAGAAGGAGAAATAAACACATGCATAAAAAACATTCAGAAAAATGAGGGCAAACATAAAATATAGTATTGCCTATGTTCTTATATCTACATATGTACAACTGTATATTACAGATACCTGTGTATAATAGTTCCATTGTGTAGGTATTTTCAGCAATCATCCAAACAATTGAAATTAAGCACTCTGCCTCAGCTACTATCTACTGCCATCTCTGCTGCCATCTTGTTGTCTGTCTTGATCAGTCCTTTCCTTGCACAATTTTCTTTTTTTTTTAATTTTCTTTTTGATTAGCTTATGGATTGTAACTAATTACTGTGTGTTAAAATGTGAAATTTGTTGATGGGTGAGTACTGTAATATTGTGTGTGTGTGTGTGTGTGTGTGTGTAAAATATAAATAAAAAAAATGTTATTATTAAATTAAAAAAGAGAAATGAATAAATACATTAACTATTATAGGCCATTAATATACAGTGTACTAGAATACCAGACCTTCACTAACCACGTGCAACGTTTTACTTGGCACAATCATTAAATATATTCAGCACTGGACTATGATCCTATGGATACAGAATTTAGTTATTTCAGTTTCCCTCTTAGCTTCTGTTAAAAAATAATGCATCACCTCAGACTTTTTAAATCGTGATTATTATGGTCCTTTTTATATTTTCTGATTTTTGTTTATAGTAGTTATTATATATTTTTTGTTGTCAGTATGCGATTCTATTTTTTTTACCTCAATCTATGTAACGGCGGCGCCATCTAGTGTTCATCTAATAGAATACTCTGTTTCGTTTCCTCCCATTCTCTAATTCTATTGGCTCGAATGTTTTTGACCCTTCGGTGACGTTTTCGCTTTCTCATTGGCTCGGTGATGTGTCCGTCAAGCCAATTTACGGAAGTGTCACCGCCCACTTCAAAGATGGAGGACGATATCTCAGATGTGAGCAGACCACAAATGTACTTGTTTGGTGAGCTCGCTTACTCTGACAAACCTCAAATTTTTCGTTCGCACAATCAGCTTTACTGCCTTATTATCATGCACAAATAGCCATTTATTATTTTTAGCTGGAGGGAGTAAGCTAAATATCTGGCTAACCTGCCTGTCTCCACTCGGCGCCAATTCAGCTCTTTTGTTAGCTAGCCGAGCAAAGCAATGGGGTGCAGAGCTATTGTAAAGAGTTAAACCCCGTATCTCCAGCAGTTTTGTACATTTGTGTATATTGTCCAAGATGAGTGCAGGCATAAGGTTTGTTACACGTCTCACGTATGTTTTTTTTCCCCAAGGTTGCACCCTAAAATCGGACAAGCGAGAGTTCAAAGTTGACGTAGACGACGATGATACGGAGCAACAGCTGTCACTCAAAGCCGTAAGGAAAACACTTTCCATTGCTCGTAGAACAACTGTTATAGGAGAATAATACGACTGGAAGACGTGTTTCAATGGGAAATATCACAAGCGTTAAATATAAGAACAGTGGTGTTGTTAGCGCTACTTTCATTGAACCTCAGTCTGCTTTTTTCTGCAGTTGTCAGTTTCAATTTGCTTTACTGGTATTTGACATTTGAAGAACGGATTTTAAATGTCTGTTTGTTTTGGGGGTTGTATTTACTGCTTTCCACTTTCTCTTTCTCTAACTTTACAAATGTTGCATATATGCGTACAGTATGTTTATGATTTGTGTTCTCATAAGATTTTCACCTAGTCTGCTTGTTCAAGTACAGGCCAGAATCCATACACTTTAATCTCATATGTTGCATATGTTTTATCCATTACGCATATATCTGTTTCATTAAAGATAGATGCATATTGATAAGTTATGCTGTGAGAGTCAGTTCTGCCAGTTCTTCACTTTTCTTGTTCTCCCCTAGTAAAACAGAAAGTTTTTCAATATTTTACAGGGTTAAGAAGTTGAGAAAACGTTTTTTCAAAGACATTTATATTGAATAATTAAATATTGTGAACACATACAAAGTATCTTGTCTTGATTATGTTCTGTTGGAAATTTCCATGATCTCATATAGTGATCTGTTTCTTTCTGTCTCTCTCCTATGTGGTTTTAATTTAGTATTTTGTGTCAGTCAGTAATTGTTTCAGTTTTGAGATTTTAAAAATAAATGAAGAGAAAAGAAAAGGTATTTTTTTTATGTGAAACTGGGGGAAGCAATTTCAACACTTTCATTAATGAGATTATTGTTAATGTGTCAAACTGGATCTGCAGTCTTCAGCTGGTATCAGCAGGTATTTCAGAAATTAGACCGTATCTGGAGGCAGAAATCTTGCCAGAAACTTGACGTTGGTCGGTTGAAACCTGTGCTTGTCGTAGTTCCTCAGTTCAGGCAAAGGGTATCAGGAGCAGTGTTAGCGTGACGATGCCATGACATAGAGGTGTATCTGTAAAGAATCAGCTGTGCTGCTGTTGCAGGTGTGTCTGGGAGCTGAGGCTGAGGATAAGTTCCACATGGTGGAAGTCGAGGGCCTCACTTACGATGGAAAAACGACCAAAGTGCCACTGGTTGTCCTGAAGCCGTCCGTCCTGCCGTCTGTGAGTAAACACCAACGCTGACAGCATTTTGTGAAGTATTAAAGGAGCTGCTCATTGACATATGTAAAACTTATATTTAAGTTTTCAGACTCTTAATGCATAATAAGATAACAAGAACTGAAAAGAAAAATCAATCAAACACAGGTGTGAATGCTATAATATATTATTGGATGCAAATAGTACATGAATAATTAAAAAATGTACATTGTCGTGAAAGTTGTCACTCTCACATTGTCCAGATGAGTTTAGGTGGATTTGAAATCACTCCTCCAGTTACCTTCCGTCTTCAGTCTGGCTCCGGACCAGTTCATATCAGCGGGCAGCACTTTGTTAGTGAGTATTAGTGCAGCAGCTGTCACTGCTGTCGTTGTTTTTCCTTCTGCTGGAACTACAGATGTACACTTAGAATATGACATCATTAAAATGAAGTATTTAACCTACCCAAGTTAAAAGTAGTGAGTTGGTAGCTCTGCCTACCTTCTCAAGTGAGTGTCATTTTATGTCCATGTTTGTTTTGTAGGTGTGAAGGATTCAGAGGATGAGGAGGAGGAGAACAACACATCGCCAGTCAAACGACCTGCAAGTCTGATGTCTGGGAAGAAGCCTCCATTGGTAGTTTGTTCTTTTGAATTCATGGCAACAGGGCTGTCTTTAGCTCTGCAAGAAAATTGTCCCAGAAGCTAAGGCTAAAGTCCTAAAGATGATTTTTAATCTTTGTAAATGATGAGTTACAGCAAGAAGGTTTCTGAGGCTGTGGTGGCTATTTGTTGTTGCTATGTGAAATTCTTAGTGTTTTCTTAACAAACAGATCATTAACTTTCCTTGTAGAAAAAACTGAAGATGGATTCTGATGACGATGATGAAGAAGACAGTGACGAAGATGATGAAGAGTATGTTTTTTAATGCTGATTTTTTTCTGACACTTGGCATGCCTAAAAAACAAACAAAAAACATTTTTTCTTGCATTTGTGCAGAGACACCTTATTTAATGTTTTTTTCACTTAATACCACTTTTTTGTAGTGATGATGAAGATGACGACAGTGATGAAAATGCTGTGAAGCCTCAGAAGAATGTTGGAAAAGAGCTCAAAAAAGTAAGCCTGGTCTATTTTTTTGTTCTTTTTATAAATAAGATTAGAATTTTGAGGAACAATTTATTGTACCTGTGAATTTTACATGCTTGAATGTCCCTGTGTGGCTTCCATGACATTAAACTATTGTAAAGTAAAACATGCCAACCAGAGCTCCTGCGGAGCAATTTATTGATGCTCTGGAGTATTTAGTTTGTTCATTTAAAAGTTACTTGTTATTTGAACTTAAATAATCATACATATGTTAGATTTAGTAGATAGATAGATATATAGCTATAAATATAATAGACTGGAATGATTTTTTTCTTTTGTCATTTGAGATGTGTTTTTAAGCTATCTACAGATGTTATCTTTTACTTTAAATATTATTACCAAATGTCCTTGTTTGTCACCAAACTTTATTTTAACAGTAGACTGTATTCATTTGGGGTGTCTCCAGTCCTCTGTTGTCCACCAGGTGTCAGGGTAACCAAGGGCTTGCCCTCAAATTTCTTTGGAGTAAAAGGAATTTCTTTGAGTTGCGGCAGTCTGCCCACTCCCCTGTTGTTTCTACCTCATCATTTACACTCCCACAGACTGTATCCTATAGTAGTGTTTCATTTCAGCAGGCCCTTCCCATTCCTGCACTCACTGACCGTCCACCTTTTTTGTGTGAGACAAAACATGGAACTTTCATCCTGTTTGCTCATGTACCCACCTGTTTTCCGTGAGTAAAACACAGGGTCTGTGTGGCGTAATGATCGGATTTCTCCTCTGTAATCTGCTTGAATTCTCACCGTCTCACCAACAAGACAGCACTATGTTATCCTACACACACACACACACACACACACACACACAGACAGACATGCACAGGGACATGCACAGGGACATGCACGCACTCACACATGCAGTCAGACATGCACACTGTAGACATGTACACTTTAACATTAAAGTTCATATGCACAGTACATATGCATTACACATAGTTTCATGCATGTGCACATGCACACTCACACTCACACATGCACGAGTTATGGGAAAAATCTTCCCCATTTTTCGGTAACGCTGCATATCTTTGTCCCTCTGTCATCCCACTGTTAATATGATTGCTCCTTTTTATCGTCTCTCATGCCATTTCAGCTTTGCACCTGGCCTTTGCCTTTGAACACTTGTTTTGCGTGTTACCACAATCACTTGCAAGTGTGTGTATCTGCCTCATTTTTAGTTTTTTTTTTTTTTTTTTTAAAACACGCTATCCAAGTGCAAACTGTGCCAGGCAAAAGATCAAAGCAGGGCAGATGCGCATACCTGCGACGTGAGCGCCGATCCTTGCCTCAGGGTCAGATGACAGCTGAGCATTTCTGTCACCTGTTGATTTATTCTGTTGTCTTCTCTTCCAATTCCTCCACATTCTGCCCCCCCCCCAATTCTTCCCTCTATGACCTTAATCCTTTTCTTCACCTTCTTCTCTTTAGCTCCATAGCTGTCCTGTCTCATTCTTTAGTAATGAAGGTACAAAGTTCTAGAAAGTAGGGCTGGGAGCAGTTATTTTTTGACTGCTAATTCAGACAGATTCCAATACTGTTTTCTTTCTTTTTTGTCATATTGTACCTCAGTACTGTTTTGAGTACCAATCAAAATGTGAAAGCTAGCATAAAATGTTTGGTGTGATTCTTAATCTAGTTTACTTGGTCACAGATTAGATAGATTTGATCTGCACAGGAAATCTGAAAAACTTTGCATATTTGTATGGTCTGTGTAAATAGTTTTACTAGTACTGGTACTAAATGACATTCTGGCACCTTTGTTGATTTTTTTTGTCACATGTGACACAGGTTTGATGTTTTCTGCCTGGTGTAGAGAGCACACATGTTGCCTAAGATGCCTAATTTTCAGCTCTGATTTGGACCACATTGGATGTGTGTTACAAAACAAGATCCTGGGGCATGTGGTCTACACGTAACTTGTATTTAGATGTTGGAATTGCAATTTGACAGAGTTGCCATGACTAGTAAATCTTACATCATTACTTCAGACAATCATCATAATTCTGGCAACAGAACAGGCTGGCTGTGCCAGTGTTGGCATTGAGAACAATACGCACATGTTGGAAAAAAAGGTGAAAATGCTTACTTAAACAGTGTTTAAGGTGACTCCTTTGTTCAGTCAAAACAGCAAGGGTGCTTTTACATGACAGGATCTATACCCAGCAACCCTTGAATCTTTCTACACTTTAAGTGAGATTCAGTCACAGGAATTATCTTTAGCTCCTGGGCCATAGCCCATCCAACAAGTCTTTGCTCCCATGATACAACTTCCTGACCCAGGAACCTGGAATATGAGTTTGCAGGGCAGCATGTCGGATTGCTCCAACACAAGACTGCTACACCTACACAACATTCATGCATATTCTTATCACTAGTATCATTACTGCGACTTGTTATAGAAATTTATTGTAATGTGATCAACCTTTTACCGATAGCAATGGAGCTAACTTTCCAACCTGTCTAAATAAAGAGCAAGATGAAGGCAGAGAGGGGGGCTAATGTGGTGACATGCTTAAAGAGTCATGTAACCAGAAAACACTCAGCAGATCTTCACCACATTAAAGACAGAGGTCTTAGTTTTGTGGTAAATCCTCCAACCTCTGAACTTCTCCTCACACAAACAACAGAGAGATTACAGTGTACAATACAATGACATTTCAAATTGTCATATGCAAAATGTGTGTCATAATTTCCTGAAACTTTACTTCTTTATAAAGAACAAAGGGATTAAAATAACTGTTGAAAACACAGTAACAAGAGAGCCGACCACCCAATGGAATTACAATATGCCATTTAAAAATCTGGCTATATACAGAGCACAAACACTCAGGTGCATCCATGTGAGTGTCCCTTGCATGTTAATATCATTCTGATTTAAAAAACAAAAAAAGCTTTGAAACCTTACTGAAACAACCCTCCAGCATCTTGTATTACCAGGCATTGCTCTAGGAAATTACATGTGTAATTGCCTTGTAGCAGTTATGTCAACACAGGCAATTACACTTCTAGCCCATTCCAAGGTGAATACCAGTGATTGCAAGGAAAGGGATGGTGCTCAGGAAATGCAGGTACTTGCCTCGGCTATTACAAGGTAATTACACAGGTGCCTGAGAGCAATGGAAACCTGACGGGAAGGCCTCCAGTGTGGCGGAGAACAATGACAGGTTATTGGGGTACTAAGTATCTGATCAGTGAGAAATTACTCAGTATGTCTAGAATTTCCTCTGTAATTTTATGTAGCACTGGTGCTTGAAGATAATTTCAGTTTTGGTTGCATATCATTCCTGATTTTGGTGTAGTTATGTGTTTAGTCCAGCCTGCAGATGGATTAACCTTTTTTACTTCTTTACAATGACTTTATACTGTTGTCTTGTTTTTTGTTGCACAATGTAAATTTCTTTTGTCATGTTGGGTTGAAGTGCTTTTAAAAGTAGTGTACACGTGCAGCATTGATATTATTATGACCTTGCCGGGGTGAGAGAAAATAACGTGAAAACCTCATGGCGAAAGACTCTGAAGAAAATTAACCACAATTGCAAACACTTCTACAAATGTGGTTCACATTATGTTAAATGCCAATTATAATTTGTCAGCTATAAAAGAGGCCTAGCAATTAGTGCTTTGATATGGAGTTTTCAAAACAACATGACACAACTACCAGAGCCTCAGAGGCTTTGTTATTTGCTTTGTTATTATCCAACATAATAAATCAAGAAGAGGAGACAATTGCTAAAAATGAACCACAGTCATAGTTTTGTAACTGACCAACAGGGTTATAATAAATATATACAGTATTTAAGGGGTTGTGAAATATAGAAAATGGCCAACAATCTAAACTGAGTCACCTCTTTGCAGTTGTAATCCACTACCTTCAGATTTAGTCAAAGCACCTTTTCATGAAGTTTTGATAACACCTACAGGTGCTTGTTGCTCATATCACTTGTTTTGTTTTTTTACTGTGATCACCTGTGATCTATGATCAACTTAGTTAATTTTCTGAGCTTTTAATACAAAGACTGTTCTGCTTCCTTTTTTATTATCTGTTGTTTACATGTTTTACGTGAAGCAGACTGGTAAATTTACCTGGTTTAAACCCATGTTTCCTAAAAACAGGGATGTCATCCTGGGGATGCCTCATTTATGAATGTTGGGTTTGTTCCTTTGCTTTCTCAGAGCCCAGAGTCTTCAGCAAAGAAGCCCAGCAAGACTCCAGTGAAACAAAACGGCCCTGCAGGAAAGCCATCAGGATCAGCAGTCAAACCACAGATTAAGGTATAGATGGGTTGTATCACC